>NW_014569616.1:76192-85004 GCF_001313835.1 Polistes canadensis
TTTTTTTTTTTTTTTTTTTTTTTTTTTTACATCCGATGAAATATCGCAACGAATGACTGACTAGTTTTAAACGACGTCTGCAAGTGTAATTTGAAATATATCATTTATTTTCATCCGCGTATTATTTGATTTCGTTTTATTGATATTTTTTTTTTTTTAAATAAAAACTTTAAATAAATGTTTTTTCAAAATATATCCGTATGTTGTTTGACTAGTACTATTATTGATTACTTATTAAAAAAAAGACGAATGAGAAAATTTAATAATTTTATACAAGAAAGTAATGAACTTAAAATATTTTACTTTTAAAGAAAGATTGTTCCAAATAGTACAACCTACAATTGTAATAAATTTCACAGAGTTTCATGAATTTTTAACAGAGTTACAATTTTTATAAACATTATCAAACAAAATTCCATGTATTTTCTTATTATAAACTTTGGCGAGTTTGCGTTGAGCGTATTAATATTAAAATCAACAGTTGAAAAATTGACAGAAATATTGTTTGATGTATTCCGAAGATATTTAGAATGGCCGGAGGAAAAAAAAAAAATTCCAAAATTATATAAATAAGGACTTATCCTAATTGCAACTTTTTTCCATGCATCCGTTTAACAAGTTCGATCATTCTTTCGTTAAAAGAATTAAATTGAACGAATTAAAGGAATAATTTGTTTGTTACATGAGAAACATATTAAATTGTAATTGTATGAAAATGTAAAACGATGATTGATTGTTGTTTAAATGCGCGGATATTTAACGTAATGAAAATTTTCACGTATTTCGCGATAATCCTGACAACAGTTTTCAAACAATTCCTTTCAAGGAATAGCAACGTTCCTTTCTCACAGAGTACCGGAGAATAATTAGTAAAACTTTCGAACGCAACGTTTCTGCGGCAGACGCGAGCATTCTCTCTCTCTCTCTTTCTTCCCCCTTACTCCCTTTAACCATCCTCTTTCATCCTTAAATCCCCCTCCCTCTTCTGTCACGTATATCAACAAATTTTTCTCATCTTCTTCCCTTGATCCTCCCGCATATATTTTTTTTCTCCTATTCTTTTCTTCCCCTTCTCTTTTCCTTTCCAAACCATTTTATCCAACGTAATATAATACCTCTATCTTTTTTTTTTTATCTCTCTCTCTCTCTCTTTCTCGTTTAAACAATAAAACGAGCAAGATCACATTTATTAAATCGGGATCATTTATTAAAGAAAGAAAAAAGGAGGTTAAACCCTTCTTTGCATGATGATGGAAATTTCAATCATAATATTTAGTCAACAAAAAAAACCTACTCAAAACCCTTCTACTGTATATTTATTGTTGCTGGCAACTTTTTAAACGACTATTGCGTACAACAAAACGCAGTTGTTAAAAAATAACACTAGGATTTTTTTTAAATATTTTTCCTTTAATCTAGAGCATTAATTACATCACCTTGATTTATTTTAAAAGAAAAGAAAAAATCATGCAAAGAAGGGTTAAGGGTTAATAAATAAATGAAATCTAAAAAAGAAAAAAACAGGGGTTAGAAAAATAAAATTGAAATAATTCATGCAAAAATTTATTTCCAATAATAGACGATGGGCAAGAATATTAAGGAACATAGAGAGGGATGAGGGAGTGAATTGGATGAGGAGGAGGGGTGGGGAGGGGAGTCGATAACAACATCCTGTAAAATATCATTAAATCTCTCTGTGATTTGCCATCACCATTTCTTACCCCATTAATAACAAAACTATTTATTTATTTATTTATCTATCTATCTATCTATCTATCTCTTTCGTTATTCTCACATTGACGGCAGAATGGGAATAAAGAGAGGACACAACATCAACGTGCAAAAGATTTGAGGGTGGGTTGGGGGGTTGAAGGCAGGAGGACGGAGTGCTATTTCCTGCGTTTGCCGACGCGCAAATAACCCAGGGAAACGGCACTTTAATATCGCTTTGCTGCATGAAAATTTGCTCGAAAGGGTAGGACGGGGTGTTTCGAACGAACGAACGAAACGAAACGAAACGAAACGAGACGAAACGAAACGAAACGAATGAACGATCGAACGAACGAACGAACGAACGAAACAAAGTGAGCAAGACAGCAGCTTCATTGAGGGGTGGGATGGGGTGGGGTGGTGATAGGGAAGCAGAAAAAGACACTGAGTTAGAGAGAGAGAGAGAGAGAGAGAGGAAGATGGAAAATTGACTGGTAGAATGTGACGTTAAAGATGGATAAAGATAAAAAGATGAACGGATGGATTGATAAATGAAACGACGTGTGTGGGAGGAATTCAAGTAGGAAAAGAAGAATTTGTTTAGAGGAAGAGGATAGATAGGGGGGAGGGAATGTGGTAGGGGGTTAGTTTGGGTGGTTAGAGAGGAGGGGTCTTCGGTTTAGGGATTTTTCGTTGAATACCAAACAAAGAATGTTCCTTTCCAACGACATTTCCATATTTCATGGAAAAACTCGATGTGTGTTGACAGGGTTGTATGTATATAATCGTAAAACTAACTGATAAGAAACAAACCCCCGTCGACAGGTTTGGATTGTTTGATATGTATCTCCTATAAAATATATAATCTTCGTAATTCGAATTTAACCGAGCGTTATGCCGATTATGAGAACGAACCATGTGAAACGTATGTATGTATATATTTATATGTTGCATTAGGTGTATGAGATTTTTGTCTGTTTTCTTTTTATTTATTTGTTTGTTTGTTTGTTTTGTCGTTTCGTTGAAAAATTCATAATAAAATGTAAAAGACAGACACGAGACTTGTCGAACGATTTTCTTATTTTTGATCGAATCTCTGTGTGTAATAGGAATTCACGTGAATTCATTTCTCGATACAGGAAATTGTGGTTCGACATAAGTTATATCCTTTCTTTGGTTACTAAAGAAGGAAAAGAAGAAGAAGAAGAGGGTGAAGTTAAGGGATGAACGAGAATAAATGAGATGAATCGATATTTTTGATTATTTATCATAATATTTATCATATATAATTTTTTATATTAAAAAGTTATTATTCATATATATATATATATATGAATTATTATATTTTTCCCTTGAAAATTATTTTCAAATAGAATACGAAATGATATTTAATAGATAAGGGTGTATTATTAAATATATAAATACATTTTAACACGTCTCCCCCCCCACACACGCGTGTGTTCATCGTTTTTTGATATCTCACGTTTTGTTAAATACATTTCTACGACAAATGTTACTTTTTTCTCGTTAAACGTTTTAAATTAATTTTCTTTTACCAAAAATTAATTAATTAATTAATTATATAATTAATTTTCATGTCTCTCTCTCTCTCTCTCTCTTTAACTACATGAAAATAGTTTGTTGGATGTATCATCTAGTTCAGGAATCCATATATTATATATATATATATATATATATATATATATATGGAAGAAAGACAAAGACAGTTGACAGAAGGGAATAATTCTACATGGGTGAGGAATTTAAATAATGACGATTTTCGTTGATCCTATTAAATACAGATAGAGATTGTTGGTAGGTAGTGGTTATAGTGGTAGTGATGGTGGTGGTGTGGTGTACTGCTGTTGGATGGTGTTGTTGGGAATTCGTGACGGAGGAAGCTAATTAACTCATCGACGAAGTAAACTTTATGCATCAAAATGTTGCGGATGAATTGAAAATAGAACAATACCAAATGTTCTCTCTCTCTCTCTCTCTTTCTCTCGTGTGTCACATGAACCAGTCAAAAACAAAGAACCATGACGACAAAGCATCACTACTCCGTTCTTCCTTTCGCTATTTCAACATACACAACACGCGTATTATCACATATATCGAAAAAGCTACATTATTATCTAAACCTTACCCCCTACCCCCCTACCACCCCCATTTCACCCTATCCGGCCAATCCCATTTATTATTTCAAACTTCGATAAGTAATTTCTTTTTATTATTATTTTGTTTTGAAACTACACGAACAATGGATTGTTATTTTATAATTTTCAGATTTTTCTTTTTCTCGTTTAACGTAATAGAAATCTAAAAGTAATATTTATTGTTTAAAGAAACGAATGATTTATATCAAAGAGGAATCGTTAGTAAGTTTATAAACAAAGAGAAGATCGGTAATTAATAACTACCTTAACGTCGAATGAGAAACGTATTAATTAAGCAGCCTACCTTTGATAGACTAATTATCAAACATACGGACGAGTAAGCAACTTGTTCTAACATATCATTGGAATAGTAATGAAAAGCTTGGGATGCACAGGAATGCTATTTGCGACCTGTTTCCTTTCGTACGCCATTTTAATCACTGATGATTCTATTTTCATTTAAAAAAAAAATATTAAATGCATATTTAGAAAAAATATACATAAGTATATATTAATATATTTATATTTACGCAGTGTTAAAATTAAATAGAAAAACAATACTTATAAAATTGTAGATTTGCACATAGGTTATTTGAAAAATCAATTATTATACCAATTAATACAAGTTAAATATATATATATATATACTTAAATATAAATAATACTCTTATGCAGTTAAAATTTAATACAAAAACAATATTGTATTTTTTTGTTAGAATTCTAGGTGTATAGACCACCTTTTATTTCAAAACTATGTTACTTTAATCAATTAATTATATTATACCAATGAATATAAAATCACAAAATTTATTTTATAAACCAACCCTTAATTTATTATATAAATGCGATCATTCATTTTATTAATTATATACAACATACGTTTGGATAATACGATTGAAAAAAATATTTCAATATTTTTCCCTAATTGTAAGTATTGAGATTAAATAGTAATGACTGGTGGTGGTGGTGGTGGTGGTAACTTAGGGGTCTTATAAATGAATAGCTCATCGAGAATATTTGATAATTATTCGCTTCCCGTTTCGCTGTCGAATAATTACAGTCCGTTTAATCAGCACGGTTAACATAACAAATATTATCTCGACTTCTGTAGCTTTTTGAGAATTTCACCACGGGGTTTCGTTAGGTATCTACTTGCAGTGGCTACATAATTTATGAAACGTCTGCTTCAGAGTTATAGTAGTAGTAGTAGTTATAATAGTATAGTAACAGTCTGAGTGTCGTTATAAGCCCACCCCCTTATCCCACTTTTTTTGTTTTACCCCTTTTTTACACATTTATTATTTCTTTTTCTATTTAACTTCAATTCTTTTCTTTTATTTCTCCTTAACATTTTTGTTAATACATTTTTCATGAAAGAAGTGATGTAATATTTCATTAAATAATTAACCATACTCTTCTATTCGAGTTTTCCTATATCATCGTACCCCATGGTCGTGTTTCGAAGAAAAGACGATTTATTTTTCTTTTTTTTTTTCGTTCTTCTTCAATAGAATTGCTACTTGGCGACGTCATAAAAAAGTGAACCTTTTTATTATTAATTATCCAGTAATGTAAATTATCTAATATCATTCGTTCAACATTTTATTTATTTAATTAGTTATTTCTCTCGTCCAAAATTATAATTCTTGATGATAAGGGTTCATAGGGAACTTGGACATAAAAAGAAGTAGAACTTAATTTAACTAAGTTGAACGTTTCGTCCCTTTATTGGGACTTATTCAACAACTTAATCTTTACAGTTAAGCGTCTTTTTTCATTGGGTAGACATACATTTTTCTATTTATTAATATTCAAAACACAAAACATCTAAACTTCGTTAAGTATTCGCTCGTTATAATTTGAAACCCTCAACAAAACTGTAAAGATTAAGTTGCTAAATAAGTCCCAATAAAGGGAACGAAACTTCTAACTTAATTAAATTAAGTTCTACTTCTTTTTTTATGTCCAAGTTTCCCTGTGATTCCGTATTAAGAATTTTATTTATTGAATATTTGAATGAAATGATTTTTGTGTCACGAATTATCGTCAAATTTCCCATATCATTTTCTCTCATGATAATAATAAGAAGAAAAATAAAAATAAACAAGAAAATCATTTGAAAATTAACAATCGTGATTTGGATTCTAACCAATTTTCTTTCTTTTTTTATTCCGCTTATTCTCTTGAATATAATTGATTTAATAGAACCCAAAAGAGGAATCTTGACAAAGCTTTCAAATGCTAACTTTCGGTAAATTACTGAATATACCTCCTCCTCCTCCTCCTCCTTCTCTTCCACGGAGTGAGAGAAACTCTAAAGCACATTCGCTCGGATTTTCCTTCATTTGGGAAGGAAGCTTGACACTTTCTCTCTCTCTCTGAGTCTTTCTCAGTCTTTCTCATGTGTCTACACCCCTTCTTTTCATCTCGAGTGACAGAGAGAAAGAGAAGAGAAGAGAAAAGAGAGAGGGGAAAATACGTCAGAGATATATAACCTAATGGAAAATCATGATCAAATGAAATATAATGAAGAAAGATTGCTACGTTGAATTAGATGAAGAAGAAAGATTCATTAATTTTTCTTCCTATTATACTTTTTATTCTACGAAAGAGACATGCAGAATAGAAGATAAACGAAAAATATACAAATATATGAAAAAAAAGAAAAACAAAACCATGAAAATCAAGACCATTGAAGAAAATCCAAGAAATTGGAGAAAAATGAAATCAACAAAATCATGGATTAATAAAATAATTTTTCTTCCCATTATACTTTTTATTCTACGAAAGAGATATGCAGAATAGAAGATAAACGAAAAATATACAAATATATGAAAAAAAAAAAAAAGAAAAACAAAACCATGAAAATCAAGACCATTGAAGAAAATCCAAGAAATTCGAGAAAAATGAAATCAACAAAATCCTGGATTAATAAAATAAAAAAAGAAGCAAGCATTGACGTAACGTGCCACCTTGAGCTAACCTAGTCGAGTAATTTAGTTTCAAATTCATTCGGTAATCTTTTACTTTTCAACCCCTAATTCATTTCTGTTAGTATTCTCGATATTCTAACATGAGAACGTCAGGAAATATCATGCACGTTTGTAGGAAAACGTGTGTGTGTGTGTATACATGTATATGAGAAAGGGTATGGAAAAGGAATTCACGAATTTGCAGTGAAACAGAGAGAGAGAGAGAGAGAGAGAGAGAGGGAAAGTGGGGTAGTGCTTTAGATCGATTAATTATTTAAACCGGGTAGCTTGGGTAGTCTAATGCCCAACTAGAAAGAGAAAGGAAGAGTGGAAATACGTCATACTCTGTGAATTTAGCCCCGAACCATTGTCCGTTCGTTCCTACATTTTCATCTCCTTCGAATACCACCCCCCTTCTACTTCTTCACCCTCTTTCTCTCTCTCTCTCACTTCCTCTAACTTCCCTCTTTCCATTTCGTTCGTCTCTTCTCTATCAGAAAGCTCTCTCTCTCTGTTACTCTAGGAAATTTCATCGCAAACGCCGAGAATCGTAACTTCGATCCAGGTGTGTTGGTGTTGGTAATGTTGGTGATAGTGGTGGTAAGGGGTAGGTGGGTACCAACGGATACACCCGCGTAATTAGTTCTCCTTTGACGAGAAAATTTGCGTTTCGTGTATACAAGAAGCATTTGTTGCATATACGTAGATAGACATATATATATATATATATATATATATATATATATATATATATATACAAGTAAAAACGTTCATAGAGAAAGTTTATAAATGTGTGTTAGTGGCTGGCTTGTTGAAGAAACGAAAGAGAGGGAGATGAAGGTGAGAAAGGGGGTAGTTGAGAAGATGGAGAATAGGAATACGTAGTTAAAGGATTTTATTATATGTGTCTAAATATGTTTGTGTGTGAATGTCTGTTTTCCTCTGTGTGTGTGTGTGTGTGTGAGAAAGAGAGAGAGAAGACTCGAAGGAGTACAAAGGCGTTGAATCGTTCCTTTACGCCATTAAAAAGCACACCGTTTAAACGATTTTCCGTTTAGAAGAAGAATCCTTCCTTCCTTCCTTCCTTCCTTCCTTTTCTTTCTTCTTTCCTTTCTTCCTTCTTTCCTTTCATTCCAACCCATCTTTTCCCACTTTCTTTCCACTTGTCATTTTCACAGTCTTCCCTCCCCACCTGTTTTCTGATCTTCGGTTCGAAGAAAGAAGAAGAAAACGATTGCTTTCCATTATTCTTTAACGTTACACAGAACTGAGTTCGATTTCGTTTAGATTTCGTTTTCGTTTTTTTAGAATCGCTACGAAAGTGTCCTCTTATTTCTTGTTGATCTTATAAAAACGATTTTCCACATCTTTTGCTCGTATATGTTTATTCCCCCTATTATATCTATGTTTTGTTCAAATTGATGAGAAATTTATACGAGATTATTTTAATTTTCTATACGAATATTATTGATCAAAACTATTGGTGGAATTAAGTTTCCCGCGTTGAGAGAGAGAGAGAGAGAGAGAAATAATATTTCGAAATTTTAACAAGAGGATAATAATATTAAAAAAAAAATTGTCGATAAAAAGAAAATAAGAAAATAATATTAAATTATTCACGTTTAATAATGTATATTCATTTTTAAATATAATTCATTGAAAGAAAAAAATAAAAAGAAACAATAAATCATTTAAAAAAATCTTAATAGACGTTTATATATACGAACGTGAAAAAAATAAATGTATACAATGAGGAAACACATTACATTGATTTTATTCATTTTTTTAAAGACAAATATTTTTTAAATATATTAACACTTAACATATTGCGGATCGACAACTTTTCTGAAAATTTATCTCATGTAGGCCGGCTATTGTTTTGAAAGTAGATATGGAAGTAAAACAAAATATAAATAAACTTTAATAAATTTTATTTATTATTATTCAACTCTCTTAATATTTCTTATAATATAA
>NW_014569616.1:86305-101612 GCF_001313835.1 Polistes canadensis
TGTAAAGTGTGTATTTATATATTTATATATATATAAAACTCTGTTTCTATCATCATCTCATTATTCACTATTTCATTTATTTTCTTTCCCTCTTCGTTCTTTTTTTTATTTTTTCTTTTTTCTATAGAAACATCAACTCTCTTTTGAAATCGAACGATCGGTGTGAAGACGTTTGTTGAAACCAGCTAACCTCTCCCTCTATCTCTATCTCTATTTCTCTCTCTCTCTCATTTTCTTTCTTTTCTTTCTTCAAAAATGAGATAGAGAAATCGAAGAAATAAAAGTAAACGATGAAAAAAAAAAAGTTTTATGAGCAAGTCGAAGTAAGAAGAAGAAGAAGAAGAATAAAAGGAACGATTTAGTGACGCCGAGAGACACCTGATGCTGTGACTTTTGTACTACACATACAAACACATATATATATATATATATATATTTTTCCCTACTCACTTGAAGTCACCGATATACGTGTGTATTTAAGTATCGTTCGAAAACGTAGCAAGATTCATTAGAATCATTTTTCTCTACTTTCCAATTTAATTGAAAAAATGTCTTCGCTCAAATTTATCCAACACGAGAATAAAATTTGTGTGTGTGCGTGTATATCTTTTAATTTATATATTATATATAATAATTTATATATAAAAATATTGGAATGGCAATTAATTGTA
This sequence comes from Polistes canadensis, assembly GCF_001313835.1. Taxonomy (NCBI): domain Eukaryota; kingdom Metazoa; phylum Arthropoda; class Insecta; order Hymenoptera; family Vespidae; genus Polistes; species Polistes canadensis. Next base: position 86,977 of record NW_014569616.1, read on the forward strand.
AGTTATTGAGGATGTTAACCAGTTAAGTGTGTTTGACGACTATATCCGTCATGGAAGAATGGCAGAATTTTGTTTTATGACGGCTATACCCGTCATGCGTAAAATTTTCATACAATTTGATATTGAAATTGTAATTCTGGCAAAAACTAAATTACATTCGTAAATATTAATATGTTTAGAATGTTTAGGGGTCAGGACGAAATGAAATAAACAAATGAAAATTATAGATAATTTCAGTTGGACACTAGATCTTTGATTATCCCGATTTTTATCTTGACGTGTCATAACCAAAAACAACAAAGTATATTAGATTTTCCATCTGCGATGATGTCCTGGATGTCTAACCAAAGAGAAAAAAAAAACAAAAATTTTTGTTTGTTTGTTTGTTAAATATTTGATTTTTTTTTTAAGTTTTTCGCTAATTATGTGTAAATATAGCTTTACGTTGATCCATTGTTTAAATATTACTCATAAATTCATTCATTTTCTAAAATAAAGTTTTCTTTTTGACCGAATATTTCAACAGCCCCACTTACTCTGTGTTTGACGACTATATCCGTCATCGGTTGATTATCGCGACACACACTGAGGCGCACTTTGCAAAATGATCGACACAGTTAACTGGTTAAATAAAAAGGAAAATTCTTAATTTTTACTGAACAAATATAATATGACTTTATTCAATTAGGTGTTATACTGTGTCCGTATTAATCGGTGGCCTTTTGCCCATCGTTTCGGGCAGTGACATAATTCCACGTTCATAAAATATCTGACCTTCGCTATCAAAAAATTGAATTAAATGTGATTTGTCTATCGACAACATCTGCAATCACTTTAGTTGCCAACCCAATATATATAAATTAAATTAATATATATAAATATAAATAACACCCCCACACACACACACATATACACCTATATACATCCCACCAATAGATACAACATTGTTATAATAAATCAGTTTCCCCCTGTTCATTGACTTCCAACTTTTTGTATTTCATTAGAAATCAGAAAAGCAGATTTAAATTCTCCTTTTTCCAACCCTCCAAATTTATTTTCCAATCGTTAGACCGTGAAAAAAAGGTCAGACGAAGAGATTAGGGGTTTTCCTAATCGTTTGAGAGAGCAATTACGTGAAAAAAAAAAAGAAATCTCTTCTTAAAAGGGATGGTAGAATAAAAAAAAAAGATAGGAAAGAAAATAATCCAAAAAAAAAAGGTTATTGAGGGTTTTGTTTTGCGAACGAGACACCCCTGGCCTTAAGGTCTCCTCCCTTAAAAAGGGCTTTCGTTGACCAAGCGTGAAAAACACGAGTGTTGACCTGACTCAATCATCTTTCGGTTGACCCTTCGTCGTTTGTCACTCGCATAACTTTATAAGCGTGTTACATCATCGTTAGGAATAAAACTTCAGCACCTTTTTCTGCTCACGCACATGAAACCACAATACCCCATAATCCCGCCGATCAATCGATTTATCGGAAACGACATGTTTATTTTTGATGCCCTTCGAAAGGGAACATTTTTTAAAATGGAGTTTGCACATTGCGTTTTACTATACGAACGTTTTGTGGATAAAGGGGGTGGGGGGAGGAGGAGAGGAAGAGACGAAGAAAAACTGAGTGGAAGTTGGGAAAGAGGGAGGGGGAGGGGAGGGGAGGGGAGGAATGAATAGGGGAATGAATGTGTCCTCGTTGGAAAAGATTTACTCGACGAGTCATTTTTGAAAAATTCATTCGTTTCATATCGTATGCGAACCGGTGTGTGTGTGTGTGTGTGGTGGTGGTGGTGCAAGCAAGCCTTCCACCCCCACACCCCTGTTTTTCTCTAAATTTTTCTATGAATCAAAAACAAATTGTATGCGTGTATGATACTTAAAGTAAGAGAGAGAAGAGAAATAATATCAATCGATAGATCATTTTTACATCATTTCTATGACATATATTATATAATTTAAAAGAAAATTAAGAACAAAAAAAAACAAGAGAATAAAATTAGGAAACGATAGATTAATTTTTTTTTTGCAATAATCGAAGATTAAATCAGAATAATACGAAGGGGGAAGGGAAGGTGGGCGAGGTTATGAAAAATAATTTACGTTGGTCGATGTTTAATTTTAAAAAAAGAAAAAAATATATATAAAGAAAAAAATGAGAGAAAGAGAGAGAGAGAGAGAGAAAAAAGACGAGTAGAAGACTATATCGAGTAATAAATTTAGCATTTAAACTTCAAAAAATGTCAGAGAATGCAATGCTGTAAATTGTGCATCTTTGCAATTTCTTTAAAAGGTTTCGGTAAATAATTTTTATACTTTTAGCAAATAGATTTTAATGATTTTTATATTAAATTAAAGTGCAATCTTTTCTCTACACGTAAAATACAAATTTGAGTTATAAATTTAGCATGAAAACTTCATTAAATGTCAGAGAATGCAATGCTGTAAATTTTTCCTACTTTGCCATTTCATTAATAAGTTTTGGCAAATATTTTTTATACTTTTAGCAAATGTATTTTAATGATTTTTATATTAAATTAAAATACACTCTTTTGTCTACGCGTAGAATACAATATCGAGTTATAAATTTAGCATTTAAAGTTCAGGAAATGTCAGAGAATGCAATACTGTAAATTGTGCATCTTTGCCATTTTTTTGAAAAGTTTCGGTAAATATTTTTTATACTTTTTGCAAATGGATAATAATGATTCTTATATTAAATTAAAGTACATTCTTTTGTCTACGCGTAGAATACAATATCGAGTTATAAATTTAGCATTTAAAGTTCAGGAAATGTCAGAGAATGCAATACTGTAAATTGTGCATCTTTGCCATTTTTTTGAAAAGTTTCGGTAAATATTTTTTATACTTTTTGCAAATGGATAATAATGATTCTTATATTAAATTAAAGTACATTCTTTTCTCTACACGTAGAATACAAATTTGAGTTATAAATCAATTTGCAAAGGTTCAAAAAATGGCAAAGAAAAATTGGCGGATTAGGCAATGTGAATAATGCCTAAAACCCGGCATTGTTAACATTACCGGCCTAGGTTCCAAACCTCCCCCGGCAATGTTAACAATGCCTGGTGTTAGGCAATGTGAACAATGCCTAGTCCGCTAATTTTTCTTTGCCATTTTTTGAACCTTTGCAAATTGATTTATAATGCGAAAATATACTCTACGTGTAGACAAAAGAATGCTCTTTAATTTAATATAAAAATCATTAAAATCCATTTGCAAAAAGTATAAAAAATATTTACCGAAACTTTTCAAAGAAATTGCAAAGATGCACAATTTACAGCATTGCATTCTCTGACATTTTCTGAACATTACATGCTAAATTTATAACTCGATATGGTATTCTACGTTTAGATAAAAGAGTGTACTTTAATTTAATATAAAAATCATTAAAATCCATTTGCAAAAAGTATAAAAAATATTTACCGAAACTTTTCAAAGAAATTGCAAAGATGCACAATTTACAGCATTGCATTCTCTGACATTTTCTGAACATTACATGCTAAATTTATAACTCGATATGGTATTCTACGTTTAGATAAAAGAGTGTACTTTAATTTAATATAAGTTTCATTAAAATCTATTGACTTTCAGTATCAAAAATATTTACCGAAACTTTTCAAAGAAATTGCAAAGATGCACAATTTACAGCATTGCAATCTGTTATTTGATTTACTCCTCTGATTGGGAGGGGTTGCGTATAACTGTTTGTGTCTGTGCCCTAGAATTTATTCTTTTCAACGTTGTTTAAATAGTAATTTGATATTCTATAGAATATCAAAGTATTATGTTCTATGCCTAGGAAAAACTCTCCAAAAAGTTTTATTTCCGACTTCGTCTGAAGGCTCTTCACATTCATAGTAATGCCGAGGATTTACTAGTAATGCCTGATTTCCGGCTTTGACGGTAACATATATATAACAAATATTTATTTAATTATAAATCAACAGGAATACACCTACTACCGCGGTGACGGGGGGAAAATTTCATTCATACGTTCATCTCATTCATTCTTTTATTCTTTCTTTCCTTCCTTCTTGTCCCAACACTTTGGGTCTTTAAAACGACGCCCACCAACAGAATGTACCACCTGTGCCGCCGTGCTTTCGTTTAATGTGAGAGAATGAATATAAGGAAAGTTTCTTAGAAATAGGAAGCAAGCGAGCAAGCAATGGATGGATGGAAGGAAGGAAGGAAAGAAGGAAACGTGATTTCCACTGTTAGCAACACACTAGGAGAGTGAATAGTGTTGCAACTCAATGCAATAGCACACACTCCTAAATCTATGTAAGTTCTTCCCTCTTCGTCAAAGAGTTCGAGTCTTGATGTACGTTGAGTCTTTAAAAGCTTGCCACGGTTTCAAACCCCCCCATCCCCCCTTTTCCACCCCTCTGCGTCACTTCTCTCTTCCCCTTTACTTTTCCCCTCCTACGTTGAAGAACTTCAGTTAACTTTATATCAACGTTAATGCGTACGTTCTGTGAGTAAGAAATTTTCAACCCCTTCCCCGCTACCCCAACTCTCGTTTTTACCATTCCTGTCCCTTCTCTTCCTCTTCCTCCTCCACTTTCTCATCCCTCAACGTTTCCATTTCATCCCGTCTCATCTTCTGACTTCTTCGTTTCGTTTCGTTTCGTTTCGTGTTTTACCCCTCGTTTATTACATTTCGTTTCATCCACGTGACACGACAGAAACGTAAAATTAGAGGACTACCATCATCCCTCTAACTCGTACACAATCCATCCACACACACACACACACACACCTCTCGCCCCTCCCCCATCTTCTTCTCTACCCCCCCCTCCGTTCGTCGTATTCACATATTTTCATTCTTCTTTTCGTTTAACCAATTTTATATTGCACCGGAGGTCGAGTATAATGTTACTTGTCCGTCAACGTTTATAACACGTGCCTCGTCAAGAAAATACGAGTGGACGATTGGAATTGGGGCTCGGTAAAATAAAAACTGGATGGGCCTGTGTACCGTGAATGTTGTCCCGTCGGTTTGGGGATAGAGAGGAAATGTTCCCTTGCCAAGCTAAAATAACTGGAGATGAAAAATATCGGAGGGGTGATGGTGGTGGTTGTGGTAGGACGTAGAGGACTTGAAAGAAAAAGAAATTGCGGGTATTAGCATGATAGACGTAGAAATTTCATTGGTTTCGAATGTTAATTAAACCCTTTGGCTTACACGATATCTGCCAATTACGTGAGATATAATAAACAAGAAAGTTGTTCACGTACCGTGCAATTCAATTGTTCAGCCGTATACCCAAATTTAAGGGGTTACATGGGTTTACACCGGGAAAAAATAGCATATTTTCAAGAATTTTTTTTTCTATATAAAAAATGGAATTCTTATTCAAACTTTTTATAGTATTTAAGATACATATTTAAAGAAGATTTTCTGAATTTTTCGTTGAAAAATATTTGAAACTCAGCCATTGCGACGTCATTTCCGGTGACCCCACCGAAAAAAAGKGTTTTCGCGTTGACAGCAGAACTTATAAACGGTGGGGATTTTTCTGTTGAAAAAATAGGATCTTTTAGGGAATACTTAAAACTAGATACTGGACGAAGGAAAAAGAACAAAATTAAAATTTGAATTTTTGGCAACGTTTTTAGCAAGAACATTCAAATTTCGCTACAATTTTCATCACATTTTGGTTTCTTAAAATTCGATTTTATGAAAAAAAAAACGAAAATCCTTCGTCCAAGTCCTTGTCAATAGTATCACGAAAACGTGTAGCAAATTTCATGAAAATCGGTTAAATAGTTTTCGAAAAATCTTGACAACCGACTTTAGAAAAAGCGTTTTGAGAAAAAGGCGTTTAAAGATTTGAGTGCTGATATAAGAGCCATTAAAGAGTGCAACTTCCCAGGGCCCTATCTTTAAAACTACTACTCCTATCGTCTTCAAAATTGAATACAATATTCTAGATGAGTTGTAGAATTGTAAAAAAAATTTGTTTGAAAGTCCTAAACCCATGTAACCCCTTAAGCAAAATTTATACTCTTTTCATGACATATTTATTTTTGTTATTTATTTTTGTTAAGCGGTCAGAAGTTGTTGGTTTAATGTAAGTTGTTTCGGATTTTTTGGAAGCATTTGTCCTTTGTCTAATTTCTCAAAGAAAAACGGAGAGAGAGAGAGAGAGAGAGAGAGAGAGAGAGAGAGAGAGAGAGAGAGAGAGAGAGAAAGAGGAATCAAAAAAAGAAGTTGAAAGGTTTCCTCGGTTTTTGTTCGGCGGGGGGCGGGCTAGGGGAGGGGAGGGGGTGTGCTACATCCTGATCTAAAGTAAAACAATGAAAAATACTTGAGAATCTAGACGATTCAGGATGATGGGTGGTAGTTGGGTGGTGGTGGTGGGTGGTTGGGCAGAATTCCAAAACAGAGAGAAGGAAAGGGTCGGAAGGAAAAGTTTAAAGGGAGGAATCTAACGAATAAGAGAAAGAAAATAGATATAAGAATAAATGACAGGGACAAATAAAGAAGAAATAAAGGAAGATATAAATAAAAAGCAGAGAACGTGAAAATGTAAGCCGACTTTTTATTTCTATCTTTTTATTATTTCTTTCTTTCTTCTAGTTTCTTTTCCTCATCCTTTCTTTTCCTTTTTGGTTTCTTTCCCTTCTCACCATTTTTCTTAAAAACATAAAAATAAACTTTATCCTAGAAACTCTCTTTTGTACATGCACGCACGCACGCACGCACAAGTTGATTTTATAACGCATGACACAACAACGGGGCTAAGAAAAAAGAATAGAAATCAAATGAGAAAGACAACAAAATAATATAGAATATTAAATAAAAATGATAAACATATGTAACGAAATATTATTATTTATTACTAAGTTTAATCTTAGGGATATTTTTTTTTGGACAGGTTTAAATTAGATGAACAATCTATTTATCAATTGAATGTTTCGTCCCTATATTTGGGACTTCCTCAGCAACTCGATAGTCATTGTTCACGAGTCAATATAACATCATTTCTCATTACAGTCATAAGTATTCACTATCTTATATATAGAGTCAATTTTAAACCGTTATCCTACCATAACTTTTCGAACTACTAGTAGTAGTGTAGTATCCCTAAGATTAAACTTAGTAATAATATTAGAAAAATTTTGGATAAGAAAAAATTTATTATATTAACATTATTATTTATATTTCGTCACCCCGTTAGTAATTATTTAAACCGGCTGCTGTTACAGTTAAAACGTGCAGAAGTATTAGACTTACAAGAAGACCTTACTTACAGTTGTGCCCTCATGGATTTTAACGAGCTTTGGTATATTAGTAGTATATTAGTAGAGTGTTATCGTGGTAAACTATTTCATCCTAACACGAAGCCAATTTTGAGAAAAAAGCTTTTAAAGTTTTGATTTTGGTTGTATACATGTTTATATTATCTTAAATGCGACTGTGTTTATCAAGTGGCACGCTTTTAATAATTTTTTTCTATTTCTTTTCATAATTCTTAATTTTTTAATATATACAGGAAAGAGAAAATTATTTATTAGAAAAAAATAAGAAATAATAAATTTTCTAACATCTTGCGCAAATAATAAATGAAAATTGATTACTTGAATTACGGGGTTAACATTTTATTTTTTAACAGGTACATTATACATGAAATTGTTAAAGATTAGAATATATACGATTGTTATTTGTTAGTATATTAAAGATTTACCTATTTTCATGTACCTGTTAAAAAATAAAACGTTAACTGTAATCGACTCTTATTTGCAGAAACTCACAACGCAATTATATTCCATAAAATATAAACCCTCATAAGAACTATAATATAAATTATATACCTTATATATATAGAATTTGTAGATGGATCGAATTAAAGTAAACGGCGTTTACATTTGCGAATAATAGAAATAAAAAAGAAAGAAAGAAAGAAAGAAAGATGAAGAAAAATAAAAGAAGGAAAAATAAATCGTGAACGGTGCGAAAAGAAACTCCTGTTGAGTTTACGAGTATCCTGAGTGGGGTGGTGGGATGGGGTGGGGGGAGGGGAGGGAGCCAAGGTAAAACGTAAAACGGAATTGAAGATGGAAGAAATGGGGTTGTTGGTAAAAGGGTGCGTTACTGGTTGAGAAGACTTTCCGATGGATAACGTTTCTTCATCCCTTAACGTTTGGTAAAAGCTAGAGAATAATGATAGCTTGCAAAGCAGAAGAAGAAGAAAAAGAAGAAGAAAAAGAAAGAGGAGGAGGAGGTATAGATTTTTTGGAGAAGTACATCGTTGTAAATCTTATGGTGGTAAACTCTAAGGATGGTTGATATCTTTCTGTTTCTTCTTTCCCCTCACCCTTTTTCCTCTTCTTTTACTATACCAGTTCTCCTTACAGCCGTTTTTTTACCGTCTTTGACCTCTGTTTAAACCACAGCCAACAATTGCTAAAGCTTTCCTCTTTCTTTTTCTTCTTCTTACTTTGTGTGTTTATGTAGATGTGTGTGTGTGTGTGTGTCAAGGTTTTGTTCAGATCGGAAAGAAAATAATGTTAAAAATAATGGAAATATAATTCGTGGTATTTTTAGGCTATATATAAAAAATATTATTATACAATTATTATTTCTAATTTTTAATTTTCAAATATATAATTGTAAATATTATAATTTGATAAATAATATATAATATTTGAAAAGAAATAAATTCTATTGATTGATTTAACGCGTAATGATTACACTAATGTACATTTTTTCAATATTATCATAATCATAAAATATAAAATGATTTATGTAAAGAGATGAAATTGTTAAGAATAGTTTCTTTTTTTTTTTTCTTTAACCAAACGCATATTATAACACGATACAGTTTGCACTAATATACCACCACCACTAACCACAAACCCCCCGCCCCCCCCCGCAACCCCCGCCGTCGTGTCTCGTTTCTATTTAGTTTATCCCTAAAGTTGACTGCTTTGGGGCTATCGGTCAAAAACAATTAACTAAAACCAAAACTATTTCCACGATAGTTTAATGCTGTTTAATGCTATCTCATTCGCGGATAAACGTAGGTGAATTAATTCCGACGGTTTGTTTCTCCGGTCGTTTCAGGAATAGAAATGGAATGGGGAAGGGATGAGAGAGAGTTTCAGATCGATTTTCGGCTGTTTGAAATTGTCTACAATGAGAATAGGATGAGAGAAGTTCAGGAGTTTTCATTCGACAACCTTGAGAAATTCCTTTAACTGTTTCACCGAACGATGATTAATAGACCCAACCAATCCTAGGCGTTTGTTTCTACGATATACGTTTTCTATTCGTGCGTGTAAGTGTTCCACATGGGTTTGTGTCTGTCTGTATGTGTATACGTGTGTGTGTGTGTGTGTGTGTGTGAAATAACTAAAAGAAAATTGAAAATCTTGGCGTTGGTTTGTCCTTTCATCGTTGAATTTGAAGAATCCTCTAACGACACTCCCCCTCCCCCTCTCCCTCCTCCGCCCCACGTCACTGCCACACCACCACTTTCACATACACATACGAAAAACTCTTTTCTTATACGGTAGAAAATCAAGGAAAGTACTTTATCGCATTGCTTTAAGGGAACCCCCCTTCCAGCCTCTTCCTCCTCCTCCACCAAACTCATCTCAACCCGCCAAACCAACCAACGAGCTCAGCGATTTTTCTCTTCTTTTCTCGAATTTTTACGCTTTGGCGATCTACCAAGATTTCTTCGAGTTTGGTCAGGGAAAGTCAACCGAATACACACACTATGAAATCAATTCGTTCGCATCACAAGTTTCCCAAGTTATTCTCGCCTTTTTAATAGATATATATATATATATATATATATATCTTACGGTAAAAGACCGAAATTGGAGAATGTCAAGATTCACATGAGTGAAATGTCAGCACATATCAAATACGTCGGTGAAAGACCGAATATTTCGTAAATACACCAAACGACCATGTGAATCTTAACATTCTCCAATTTTCAATCTTTCTTCATATATGTATATATATATATATGTGTGTGTGTGTGTGTGTGTGTAAAAAAGAAAAGAAAAGAAGATTGATGAGCAGCAAAGTATTTTAAGAATATAACATTACTAATTAAGATTTAAGCCGTTTATTTAGAATGTGGCCTAAGTCCATTTATACTTAAATTACGATATTTATCATTGATAATGTCCGAAGGCAGTGATGAAGGTAATTTTAATTAATTAGTATTTAACAAGTTAACCTCAGTTTTTGGACAATTGCATTAGTTGAATAATCAGTACGTTTAATTAATGCAGTTAAACAAAATTTACGCAATATACATATTATGGATTTACAATTAAATCTAAAACATAAAATTAAATACTAAATTTTTCAAGTTCTTTCACCCATGGGTGTTTTATTTTTTATTGAAAATAATTTAGGAAATCATAGACCACAAATTTTTAATTATCATGACATTCCTTTTTACCAAATGATTGAAATTTTCGTGTGATAGAAATGGTATTAAAAAAAATAATTTACTATTTGCCCCCCCCCCCCGACATTATTACAATATTATCAAAAAGTGTCGGAAAGGTAATAACTTTATTGTACATAAAATGAGACACACAAGAAGATTTTGTATCAACAAAATTATTAGCAGACGCAATTTTTAAAAGGATAAAGAATTCTAACGGATAACCAATAAACTGGTTTCAAATATTTTGGATGTGTTTTGTCAAAAATGAACCGTATAATGATACCCAAAGTTTCCGACAAATCAAAATCACCAATAAACTTAACGTAAATCTCATACAATTTTAACGAAAGTTTATAATAATCGAGTCGAATTATGCACAGACATAACAAGCTTTAGAATTTTTAACAAAATTCAATTATTCCTACTATATATATATACAAATGTTAATAATAAATATTATATACAATTATTAATAAATATGTTTAGCAGGGAAATTGGACAATACAAAGAACAAGAACTTTTTTTTTTCGTCAAATTGGGACTTCATCAGCAACTGGAAATTTTGTTATTATGAATTACATGAATAACATACACATTATAAAAATATTAAATATTACTTCGATCTCTAACGTTCAGAGTCTTTTACATTTGAGCAGACATACATTCTTATAATTTTCAAAAAACTAAACATCTATAATTCGTTATATCCTAATCCATTATATTCAAACAGTCAAACAAATTTGTTTCAATCTAGATTAGTGTTTAGTAGTCTAGATATCCTCACTATTACGGTTCCCTCTATTCCAGTCTTCTACTTATGATAATTAAATTGAAAAATTTCGTTATAAATGTTGTTTAAATTATTTCTGTCTATTCTAAAATTTTGTATTATTATTTGTTATATGTGGTACATCATTTCGTTAATGTTTCATTTGTATCAATTGTCTTCTACATTTAGAATTTAAAATTGTGTCCTGTTTTGAAATGATGCTCAGCTAACGCGGTGGTATTAGTTTTATTAACATTAATAGATTTACAAAATTATACAATATATTTATACTTGTTTATTTGATTGCATAATACAGAACTTTGATGAGTAGCAAAATTGTTTAGCGAGAACAGGTCTTACTACCATTCACTTTCCATCTCTCTTCCTCAAACCCCAAATCTCAAACCCCGTAACTCTTAACTACCCCCACCCCTACCTACCTATTCGTTCCTCTTCTTAATCCCCAACCCAAAAGCCCTGTTTTCTCTGGCGAGACAAAATCTGCGACCCTCGTTATAATTCGTCTAAGAAGCTCTTCTCAACATTGAAATATGAAATATAACGTTAAAATTTCATGTAAAAGTGTGCGTTGCTACAAAGAAGAAAGAGAGAAATAGGAAAGGGGGAGGTGGAAGGAGGAGGATAGAGGAGGAGGGGGAAAAGGGGACGGGGGAGGGCCGGTTTTTAGAGAGAACATTTCTAGACGAATGAAATCCTTGACAACACACTGTTTGAATAAATGTTATTAAGAGAATCTGGTCTCTCTTTCTCTCTCTCTCTCTCTCTCTCTTTATATACGAAATTAACTAGAGTAAGGTTATACATTAACAAAAGGATACCACAATTTTATTTGTTTCTTTTTTCAATCAAAACTGAGATTTCATCATTCATCGCGAAGAATGAGTGCATAGTTTAAATTAATTTAAAAGATCCTTGGGGTGGAATTATTTCAATAGAATTTTTTAACCAATTTTTTTATCTCTGCACGCGTGCATTATTATTATTATTATTATTATTATTATTAATTAGAAAAAAAAACAAAACGAAAGAAAGGATAAAAAAAAAAAGTAAATGTTTACTTATTGGTGAAATATTTAATCTGACAAATACTTGTAGAAAAAAAAAAATAAAAAAGAAAGAAAAGTATTTTTTATCGTTATAATAAGATTTTTTTAAGAAAATTATATAACGTATATAGATATCGTGAAAAAAAAAAAAAAAAAAAAAAAAGCGAACATTAAAAGTTAGTCTCGCGTATAAAAAGAGGACAAGAGTTGATATAAAAATATAGGGAAACGTCTAGATAATTGTCAGCAATAACAATAATAATACTAATAATAATAATAACGGTTATATAACAAGAAAAGAAGACGATGTAGAATAAAAGAGAGAGAAAGATAGAGAAAAAGAACAAATAGAAACGCGTATCCTTCTCGTTAAGAAGACTTTCTGCATTCAATGGTAGAATGATAGATAAACAAAAATGAAAGAGGAGTAGGAGGAGGAGAAGGAGGGGGAGGAGGGGTGGGGGAAAGGAAAATAGTCAAAATAGAAAATGTGATGATTTGATTAAATGTGCAAGACGTTTTATTTATTTATTCCACTTGGACAAATCGGGCACCGAGGTTGTACCTCTTAAAAGTAATTTAGGTTTATTTCCATCCAGCACAGAAATACCTGTTGTACCTTATGCCTTTATATCTATATATATATATTTACATTTTATATTTACATAAGAGAGAGAGAGAAGAAAAAAAAAAAAGAAGAAGAAGAATAAAAGAAGAGTGGAAGACAAAACGATAGAAAATTTCCTTCGAAGAAAACTAGAATATTATGGAAAAAATGAGAAAATGATTATTCCGCTAGAACGAACGTATGATTCGATAGTGAAAAAAACCTTCGTACAATTAATCGAGCGATACAAATGTAATATCATTTTTAATCAAAATTTCAATAAAGAGTCTGAAACAACAACAACAACAAATAATAATAATAATAATAACAACTCGGAAATATGATTCGAATAAGAAACTTTATTTCATCTTATTAGATTAAATAGATACACACGCACAGATACAAGCATGCACATATAAACAGAGATGGAAAGAGAGAGAGAGAGAGAGAGAGAGATAACATGCTGTGTAGTAGTCTGATTAACCCTTTGCCAGGTGGGAGACATGTAATTACACGACGAGTTGTCTGATGATATAACGCGATCGTTAATTCAAAGTTGCATCGGATAGAAGCACGATCACGACCACGATCACGATCATGGGAGAAGCTCTTAATGATAACTACATATAACTTTATACATATACATACATATATGTATGTATGTATGTATATATATATATATTACCATTTTCCTAGCACACTCTAAGTAATCCACTATACATTTCCACTTCTCCCTTCCTTTCCCTTCCCCATCCCTCCCCACTCTCTCTCTTACACTCATATATATATATATACTAACATAAACATATACTATATATACTCGTATGTATATTAACTCTTTGTCTAGAAGTGTATTCGCGAATATACATACTTAAGTGTTAAGTTTAGGTGCCTTGTGTGCAGTTGGCAGCCGACGAGGTATGTCGATACCTGGCCAGGACGGTCGTGCTTTGTGCTGATAATACAGGTGTCGGATAAAGCACAACCGAAAGGGTAGAACAGGGAGAGAGGGTAAGGGTTAGAGTGTGTGTGCACGTGTATGTGTAAGAGTGCATCTCTCTTCAACGATGTTTCCTCAACGTTTCCTTCGATTAATCGTCGCCGAGGTTGCGTCTTTCCTTCTTACCCCCCCCCAACCCACCACCCTGCTACCATACCACTCTCTTCACAATCCCTTCTCGTCTTCAACTCATTCCCCTCCTTCTCATCCTCCTCCTCTCTTTTACTACCTAATCCGCAAACAATCGAGAGGCTTTACTCGAGTGTATTCCAAGGAAATGGAATAAGGAGATGGAAACTAGAGATGAATAGATAGAAAGATGAGATAGGATAGAGAAAGATACGTGACCGGGTTGATGCCAATTATGAGAAAGATAAGATTATTATATGGAGAGGAAGAAAAAAGAAAGATGGGGATGTACCCGAGTAGAATTTCTGAATGTTTTCTTTTTTTTTCTTCTTAACGCGAGCCCTAATGTTATTATGTATGTTTTTTGCGATTTTAAGAAATTATATTCTTTTTTTTGGTTGGGGTAAGGGGTAATAGAAAGGGGGTTAAATTATTGATTCGAGATAATTAATGTTAGGTATGGTTAAGAGATGAATATTATTTTATAAAGGATAATTTGATTATTGTTTGAATGAGTTTTGTTTTTATTAAGGGGGAAGTTAAAATTGAATGGAAGAATGATGTTTTAAATATTAAAATCTATATTACAATTTGTGCATAATTATTTATATATATATAATACAAT
>NW_014569616.1:102182-115320 GCF_001313835.1 Polistes canadensis
TCGTCAAAGATACTTCAACTAGCTGTATCTTAAAAACGTGACTTAAAAAATAAAGAGAAGACAAAAAAAAAATGAGAAAGAGAAAGAGATAGAAAAAGATGAGTAACGCATAGCAAGGTCTTCTGACTTTTATCATTAAGGGATAGGAGCTTTCCACTACTATCATTTAATATTCTTATGGCGTAGCTAAGAAAGGAATAGAGTAGGGTGTTTCAGTGCCATACCTTATAGCAAGTTAGAGATGTTCCAATGGTGTTATGAAACTTCCAACACGGACTCCAGAATTCAATTTATTCCGTCTGGAGTTATCGCGGATGAAGCTCTCTAAGCAAACAATGACTTACCAACTTGCGAACTTATAAATGCATGGACACATAGGTTCAAATTTTCATTTAGAAATAATGAAAGAGTCTACCGGTTTTATACATCGTATAATCTAGTATTATTTATAATTAATTATCATTTTTTTCTTCTATCTTCTTTTTTGAAATAAAACATTGTTTAACTTTAACTCTACGAATATATACGCTCTTTTAATATAATTATTATTATTATTATTATTATTTAAAGGAATATTTTACTCATACTTCTAAATTATTATTGTAATTTCCAAGAGTTTTATTTATTGAATACATTTTTCACAATTTGTTTTAATTTAAATGTAATATAATTTTAATCCTTCGAGTGTTGTTTACTCATACACGCGTTCGATAAAACTTCCTAACGTATATATATATATATATGTGTGTATGTGTTTGTCAATATAAATGCAAATAATGTAATAATGTGTTGGTTTTAACTATCGATTAATTATTTCGAATTTTGTCGCAATGAAAATAATTTATTATTAGTTGCGGTTAGTAATATCAATCAAGAATACAATATCGCACTAGTAAACAAATATTCCGTTCCTACAAAAAAAAACACTTCAACTGAAAATATTCAGCATTGAAAATATTTAATATAACGAATAATCGTAATTTATAATAAAAAAAAAGAACTTATATTATTTGAATTCGTTATAATAATTAACAAATTTATTTGTATTTGTTTTCAGGTCGGCCAGGTACGGATTACCCAGTACTAGGAAAAGTGCCCTACACCAATTTTTATTGCGATGATCAACCCTATCCAGGTTTCTTCGCGGATGTTGAAACAAGATGTCAAGCTTGGCATTATTGTGACATAGATGGCAGACAAGCTACATTTTTGTGTCCAAATGGTACGCAATTCAGTCAGATCGTGTTCGTTTGCGATTGGTGGTTCAACGTCAGATGCGAATTAAGTCCGAAACTGTACGTCATCAACAGCCGATTGTACGGCAAACCTACGGAAGATCCAACAAGGCCGCATCGAATTATTACCAAGGAACTTCTCGAAAATATCTTCGTTAAACGAAAATGAATTTCTTATTTGTCGAATACAAAAATTCCTATATCTTTTTCTTTTTTTTTTTCTCTTTTTATTTTCTAACTCGAATGGTACATTTTATTTACGTTTAAGGAAAAAAAATGAATGACAGTGTTAATGGTTTTTTTATCTCTTTTTGAATTAGTGAAAAATTTATTTTCACAATTCGATGATGACAGTCGTTGAATCGAACGTAGAATTTTATTTCGTTGCAAATGAAACGAGTTTATGAGAATAACCGGAAAGGTAATTGTTTATTTCATTCTTTATACTTTTGATTATTAATAATAGTATTTTTCGCGAGATGCGAACATTGTTTGGTATGAAGTAATTATGTAAGAACGCGGAAATGGGAACCTAGCACCTAAGTTAAATAAAAAAGAAGAAGAAGAAGAAGAATAAGAAAAAGGTTGGGGTCAATGGAGAAATTTGTTCGACGAGGAAGTACTTTAACAACTGTTGAAGAAATTTAGAACCACTCTTGATGAGATTCTAACGCTAAAAAAACCTACAGTTAATATGTATTATTATCTGTTTATACCGCAACCGGGCAAATGATCAAGCAAATGATCGTTCTTTTTCAAGAAAAAGTTGTAATTTTGTTTAAACAATCTGATTTTGTGACTCTGTGTGTGTATGTGTGTGTTTGTGGTACTGACATTAAAAAATTAAAAGCATTCGCAACGTATAGAATTATTCAAAATAAGATAATTGGTCATTTGAAGAATACATGTTACGTTTTGAAAGAATTGAATTTTTGAAGAAAATGAAAGACAGTGGGTGTGAGTTTTTTGAAATGGATTTCTTTGTCAATCATAAATGATGTTTGAAATCATATGGGTCATTTTTTCTTTCGTTTTAGACGATTATAAGCAAGCAAATATCAAATATCGATGATTAAATTGTATTGTATTGTAGAATAATGAAAGCATACAAAATGTAAAGATTAATATTAACGTTATCGTTATATTTATATATATATATAATGCTAAAACATAAAATAGTTCATAGATTTTCTACCTGTCGTAGTAAAAATGGGATTCCTTTCTCAACTAAGAAAAGTTCCAATTAAGTGAACTTGAAAATCTTAAACGACGGTATTAAAAGGCCATAGTTTAAAGTATTTTATAATTAAAAATGGATAGATTAAGTTACGGATAAGAACAAAAAACAAAAAAATAAAATAAAATAAAACCGATAGAGCAAACGTGCAAGATGTTGATAATAGAAAAGTTTAACTAAAATATATTCGCTATAAATAATTAAATAATTAAATAAATAAATAATGTATCCGAATCGACGTAAGAGTTTTGATGTTAAATAATAAGAGAATATTATATTATAAAGATAAAGAAAAAAATATGAAACAACGTACGGCTTTTAATCATTTATCATTTATCATTTTGTGATGATTGATGTGAAAAAAAAAAAAAAAAGAGAAAAAAAAAACAAGAATATTGAAATACACGTCACAGTTACTTTAGAAGAAAATTTATTAACCTAAACCAAAGGAGATTTATTATTAAAAAAAAAAAAAATCTAGGAAAAGATTGTACGAGACACTTTGATGCTCTTTATTGAAGGATATTATCAGAACGGATATTAAAAATTGTCCAAGGAAAAAAATGTGATTTGAGTAGGAATCGATTAACACTTATATCTTCGAACGATCCATCCAGTCAAGTGATCTCTAACATTTCTTTTGATTCTTTTTTTTTCTCCCCCTCCCCCCTTTTTTATTTCCTATCGAAAAAGATTGGCAATGGTTATTAACAAATCTTTCGTGATTTTTCCTGGAAAAAAGACAAAAAAAAAAAAAAAAAAAAAAAAAAAAAAAAAAAAACCCACGCACTCCGTTACGTTCTGCGAATTTCAAATTGGGATTGAATATCGAAATTTATGGGTTTATGCAAAAAATATTTATGTTACGTGTTAAACGAAATATTGTACACATCGCGTTCAAATTTAATTCTATATATTCGAGAATACGGGATTTTTTATATATATATATAAAATTTCAATGCGTTAAAATAGTAGACGAGAAAAAAAAATTGCAAAACCGCGGATTACACTTTATTAATTTTCTATATTTGATGCTAGTTTTTATTTTACCGGGAGAGGGAGTTGATGGGATGGGGAAGGGGGAGGGAAGGGTAGAAGAGAGGATGAGAAGGTTTCGATAATAATCAAACAGTACATATTCTCGACAAAATTCACTATATATATATATATATACGCGAAAAATAAATTAAAAATGAAAATATTTTGAAAAATGTATAAATCTGATAGATAAAACTTGGCCTTTTTTTTTTTTTTCTCTCTCTTTTTCGTTTCCCCATACGCAACAACACCGGACCCATGGAAGGATCAGGAAATTGACACGTAAAAAAAATCGTCACGTTTGTTAATTTGGCTCATCGAATGTCTTTGGACTAAAAAAGAAAGGAAAAAAAAAAAAAAAAAAAGAAAAGAAAAGAAAAGAAGAGGGAAATAGGAAGGGTGGGAAGGGTGAGAGGGAAGGAGGGGTTGGGTTGCTTGCTCCTTCGAGAATCTTGGATTTAGGACGTGGAAAGCATCAACCAGCAAACCAACTACCCACTACCCCCCACCCACCACCACCACAACCACCGTGGAGTTCTTAAACGTTGATGAGATCGTGTCAGGGTTGAGAAACTTAACTTCTACTGTCTCCAACTTCATTTTATCCTTTTTCTACCTTTTTATATTCTATCTTCATCTCTCTTCTTCTATCATTTATTTTTTCTTTTTTTCTTTCTTTTCTTTTCTTTTCTTTTCTTTTCTTCCTCCACCTTCTGATTTTAATCCACCCTCCTTTTCTTATCGAATGAGAAGGGGGAAGAAGAAGAAGAAGAAGAAAGAGACAAAAAAAAATAGACAAGAACTTTCTTCAAACCTCATTGGAATTTTAGAGTCAGTTGATAATATTACGCGTTTCTAAACACACACATACACACACAACTCAATACCCTCACCAATTCTAAAGCCATTCGAGTCGATTTCAACGAGAATTATATCGACTCGAAAGGTGTTAACCATTTTCTTTGGAATTAGATTAAAAAAAAAGAATGAAGGAATGGTATACTCCCTGTTGTTTGTTTACGATTGCATGGATTCGAGAAAAAAGAAGAAGAAGAAGAAAAAAAAAAGACAAATCTTTATCCGGAAGACTCGTATTTATTTCTAATAATCGATTTACTAATCGTTCCAATTCGAAACATTCCGAAATATTTTAATTCGTATGGCGTTTTTGTGAACGAGAACTACCCCCTCCCTCTTTCCCACTCTATCCACAAAAAATGAAATAAAAAAATAAAAAGAGTATCCCCTATCTACCCCCCTCATCCCCTTTCCCTTCCCCTTTTCCGACAACATAATACAAATATTCTACACAATGATATATTCTACGTCATATAAATGTGAACAATGTCAACTCGTTATTTTAATTTACGTAATAATAAACGTAAAAATGGTTAACAATAGAATAATAGAAAAAAATCTCAAAGAAAAGATGGGACGACCGGAGTGGTGGTGGGGGCAGCTGGGGGATGGTTAAAGGAAGGTTTAGAAACGAGTACACGAGTGGTGCAAGGATAATTAGTTTGAAAAATAACCCCTTTCTCCTACTTATTTTTTGGTGGTATACACACAAAAAAAGAAAGAAAGAATCATGATGTCCCTTTAAAAAAAAACAAAAGAAAAAAAGAAAGACCCATTATCGGTGTTGTGTACGCATACAACAAACGTAGTTTAAATTAAGGAAGAATGAATTAAGAACGTAGTCTTTGCATTATTTTTTTCTTCATCTTCTTCTTCTTCTTCTTCTTCTTCTTAAAAAACCAATTGCGGTTGGGAACGAATTCGTAGGATGATCTTTTTAAAAGAGTATTATTATTGTATTTACGTTCTAACGAGTTGGGAGGGGAGGGGGGAAATAATATTTTAATGCCACTTGAAGAAGTTGAAAGAGAACTTTTTCCCAACGTGCAACTAGCCCCCCCCCCCTCATTCCCTCCTCAGCCCGTACCTAAGTTTCTCTTCTGTTCACCCGTTATCGTTTTACCAGGAATTCTTAAATACAATTGTACGCCCCCTTCCCCCCTTTTAAATATAAAGTGACTCACGAACGTATTTGAACACTTAACATGAGAAATAATTTATTATTTTTATATAATAAGTATATTATAGAACAACTTATATACCGAGACGTGTTGTTAACTTTGGATGAATGTATGACTATAATTTCTTTGAGGATTATACAGGTAAAGTTTCAAGCAATATTCGAAATATATTTATATAGAATAGTTACTATTAAATGATAGTAATGGTATTCGAAGTATGAAGTTACATATCACAAAGTGTTATAGGAAAGTAAGTAAAGAGTATGTATGCATGATCGTTTACAAGATGTTTATTCGTGTCAATGGTGATCTTATTAAATATTAAATACTTCAAAATTATCCGTTCACAAATAATTTTGTAACTTTAACATAATCTTTACGTTTATATACGTATGAAATAAAATCATAATTATATATATATAGATATATAAATAATAATAATAATATAATAATATATATATATATTTAGATTTGATTGAAACTTTATCTATATAATTTAAAGAATCATACCTTCCCATCAAATGTTAAAACACAGATACTCCTTGACACCGGCTATTTTTTGGCCTACACCATTGCACGGGAGTATCTGTGCTTTCTGTTATTACAGAATATATTAGAATATACAGTATATTACAGGATAGGATAATTAGATTTAATAAAATATTGATAACAACAATACAACAGAAGCGATTGTTTGGTAAGCGTGGGCGATAAAAAAAAGCCGATTAATAGGCGATCGGTCRRTCGGTAAGYGTTGTCGATAAAAAAAGCCGATTAATAGGCGATCGGTCGGTCGGTAAGCGTTAATAATATATATCTCCGTTTATAAATGTTCTATAATATACTTATGATAATTAAATCAATTATTTCTTCATTATAAGTGTTCAAATAATTTCGCGAATCACTATATATATATATATACTTCTATCCTATTCCAGAACAAAGATTAACAAATAAAAAATGATTAGAGTAGTAACCCCAACGGTCATTTGAGAAGTGTCTTGTTTGTTTCCAATCGTGGGTTACGCGATTTGACGCAGAGGCTTTTCCACAAGAGAGAAAGAGAGAGAGAGAGAGAAATTGAGAAACAAAGAGGGAAGTAGGAAGGGGCTTGGAGAGGGGATAGGGGGTTGGATGGTGAGGTGGGGTGGGAGAGAAAGCGTACCCACACACACTCGATTAAAATTTAATCTAATTCAAACGCACGGGTACGCGACCAATCGACATCGCCGAATTAATAGAGAAACAACTGGCCGCACGAACACTCCGGGTCTAATCTCGCATCAAAATTGCATCCAACGCGGCGCGGCCCGATGGTTGGAGAGGGGGAAGGGAGGGAGGGAATTGGGGGGAAGGCCGGGCTGGTTGTTGGCTGTTGCTCTGGCTCGCGATCCTACCTAATTTAGTATTTTTTTTTTTTTTATTTTATTTCATTTTTTTTCCCCTCTTTCGTTTCCTTGTCGTCGTCGTCGTCAGCGTCGTAGTTGTTGATGTTTCCTTCACCTTTCCCTTTTTTATTTGATCACTCCATCTTCTTTTTTTTTTTCACCCTCATATTTTAACCGCAACATTCGTACGCATTTGTTTTGTTTTGTTTTTTTTTTTCCTAACAACTTTCGTTCGACCCCCTTTGACCCCCCCACCCTCATTGTCCACCTAATCCTCCTACGACGCGTATGAGACCGAACTTTTGATTTATATTCTCGACACTGTTTATTTTTTTTTTCTTCTTTTTTCGATTTCTTCGTTCTTTATTTTTTTGGCACGAAACGATAGGATGGATGGATGGATGGATAGATGGTCAGGCATATAGTATTCTATTATAACGTTATAACGCGCGCCATTTTGTTTTTTGTATAACACACCGCCGAAATGAATATTCCCTCCCACCCATCATCGTCCCCTGTTCTTATGGAATCTTTTTTTTTTTTCCCAAGTGGAAGTGGTAGTGGGCGACGGGGGGTAGGGGGTTCTTTCTAAATTTTATTATAGACAAATTTGTGACATTTTATTCTCGCTGATGGCAACAGAGAGATGCGAGGGATCGAACGAAATTGAATATGGCTGAACGCGATAGCTATTCTACATTCCGTGTATCGATGTGTTGGAAAAAAAGAAAAATAAAAATAAACCGTAACGTTAATACGCGGGGGGGGGGGGAACATACGCACCACGTACACACACACACACGTATCATTCATCTACCACCATGCACAAATAGATGTGTTTTCGCGTCGAATAAACAACTACGTGCAAAATCGTTCGGACTATCACGTTACCGAAAATATATATATATATATATATTCATATAAAAAGAAAAAGAACGAAAATGGCGTGGCCGAAGGGGGGTGGGGGAAAGAGCGCAAAGGGGCAATATGACGTCGATGGAAATTAAATGGCCGATGAGAATTCGTCGTTTTTCTTTTTTCTTTCCCTCGTTCAAAAACGTTATTATATACACCGTTGGAATTTAGTTTTTGCGTTTCGCGTTAAGTTTAAGTTTTTACTATTCTATTAGATCTTTTATTTGAACTATGAGCTAGGATAAAACAAAACAAAAACAAAAACAAAAAAAAATACAAAAGTCAAATAGACAAAATTCCGAATTCGCGAGAGTGGTGTGCATATTTTCGATTTAAAAATGAAGGCGGGGGAAAGAAAGGTAAAAAATGAAAATGAAAATGAAGAAGAGGTGGAGGAGGAGGTGTAGGATGAAACTTGAAAATATTTCAGGCTCGAAAGCTACTAAAATAATACTAAAAATGTTTAATGGTATTATAGGGAAAAGAGAGAGAGAGAGAGAGAGAGAGAGAGAGAGAGAGAGAGAGAGAGAGAGAGAGAGAACACACGCTTGTTGTTGTATTGGAAACAACGATCGCAACGTATAGAATCGAACATTTATGAGGGTAGGTACGAATTGAAATAATCATACGAATATAATTATTCATCGAACATAAATTGCTTATCGTAAATAATTATTCGAATAAATAATTCATTCATAAAATGAATATTGGATCAAGAATTTTGCTATTCGGGGAAACATCGTGGTGGCGCAAACGTTCCTACGGATAGATATAAAGAATAAAAGAGAGAAAATATGTGTGACAGAGAGAGAGATAGAGAGAGAGAGAGAGAGAGAGAGAGAGAGGGAGAGAGAGAGAGAGAGATAATTATCTCATGAAAGAACGATTCCCGATTTCGTTTCCAATCAGCCATACACACATTTCTATTATCACACAAATATATATTTAATTTATAATTTTTTTTTTTCTAAAAAGAAAAAGAAAAAATAGAAAGAGAAAAAAAATAATTAATTATTATCAACGTCAATTGTGGATCGAGATTTAGATATTTTTGGTAATAACTTAAATTAAAACTTGGTCAAATTAATAATGACACGCGGATCTCGTATGAACGTTTATAAATGAGACTGCTGGTTTTATATTTTTGTTTCTCTTCTTTTTTGATTATGGAACTCTGACCACCCATCATCCATCTGAACATATAACATCATCCTTGAAAAGAAGTAATCAAACCAGTTTTTTACGTTTACGTAATTCATTTGTGATTAATGGAAGTAGTAGTAGTATCTGATGCGAGATATGCATTAATTCACGCATACACACGTACATCTATCTGTGTAACGACACGAGAGGTGTATTTTTTTTTTAAGCAACGAAGAAGAAGAAGAAGAAGACATGGCATAATTTGTTTTTTTTTTTTTTATTTTTTCTTTTAAGTAACCTCAGAGACTCGGTTAGTACCAATTTGGAAAATTTAAAAGGGAATGTTTTGCTCATTCATATTCACTGATAAACACTCACACACATACACACACACATTCATAAAAGCACGAATAGAGATCGTTGAACTTCGAGGACAATATTTTATCCGTTGTGTTACTACGTTTCTCGTTTGACTGAACAAACGTTTATTCAGAACATTTAAATGGGTCAGTATACCAAAACCCTCGCCCTTGACCAACAGAATTCGTCCGTTAAAATCACACCGAATTACGATACAATAATCAAGTTCAATGAAATGTTGCATAAACATGATTCGTCTAATATGTGAAATTTTCCATAGAATTTCTATATATGTTCTGTGTTATATTCTGATTCATTCATTTAAATATATATATCTCATAGGATATTACATTTATTATATAAATATATAAAACTACTATATATATAAATCATTTTCATACTTTTCCTTTGTATTTAATTATTAACATAAGGTAGTACAAGTATGAATTAAGAAAGAATGTAATCGTATTTCAAAAGGTAATAATGAATGCATCTATTGCAATATTTTTCTTTTTTCAATATAAATAAATAAATAAATAAATAAATAGATTACCTAATTAACAATGTACAATCTTTCCATTGTATTTATTTCGATCTAGAGCGTAATGGAATAATTTAATTTTCTTGTGGATGTGAACAAAAAATAAAAATAAGGGGTTTAGAGAAATTGATAATACTATTCTGCGATATACTATTTTAGATCGATGAACCTATCGAAAGATTGTCGTTGAAGAAAAGTGTCGAAGAAAATAAAAGAAAAGAAAAAAGAAAAAAAGATATCGAATATATATACACAAATAGATGGATAAGGCACGATGCGTGTGCGTGTGCGTGTGTGTTGAAAAATAGTATGAAAGTTAGATAGAGATAGAAATATAGGAAAAGGAAAAAGAGACAGATAGATAAAAAGGGGTGAGAGGAGGGGGATGGGAAGGGGGGAGGGATAGTAGAGGGGTGGCTACGTTGGCTAGAAAATTTCCACCAATGGGAGGAGAGCCAGTGGTGGTGGCAAAAATGCCCAAGGAGATTGGATCCCCTGAAAGTGGTCTGCGGATACTAGCTCCACCTGATTACCAGTTTCCTTGATGGATTCTTTAGACCAATTCCCTTTCCTTTTCACCCTCATTACCTTCCTCTTCTTCTTTACCTGTAAACTCCTCGTCTATTCCGGACTACTTTATTCTTTTTTTTTTTATATATATATATATTTCTTTCTTTCTCCCGCCCCTTTTTCTTTTTAACAGTCTTGCAAAATGTTGTCTCCTTCTTTATACTTCTTCTTCTTCTTCTTCTTTTATTATTTTTTTTTCCACAATTCCAATTTCGACTTTAAAAATCTGTGTATTAAATGTTCGTAATGTTACATATCTCTCTGTTGTTGTATTCTATGTAAAAATGTAAAAGTAGAGTGATTTCGATGGTTTTCAATGCTTACTACGTCACGTTTCAAGAAGAAAATGGATTTGCAAATGGACTCGTGGACGAATTCAAAACCACCTTCCCGGCAACAGCAGTTGCAGTATTAGTTCCTAGTGCATTTGCAGTTGCAACTAGGTAACAATAGTAATAGTATGAAGAAGTAATAGTAAGCAGCAATTGCGATGCTTTTTACACGCTATTTCTTTACTTCTTCCTCCCCACCCCCTTCCGACCAGCCCCTTACATTTCTCAAATACCATCGGTAAAGAAACCAAAGACAATCTCTTACCACAGAAAAAGAAATAAAGAGAGAGAGAGAGAGAGAGAGAGAGAGAGAGAATAAGTTGCCTTTCCAAGTTGCAGTCTACTACTAAGATTTTACCGTCAACTAAAGAGAATTACTTTCGAACTTGGGAAGAAAAGAAATATAGAAAGAGAAAGAAAGAAAGAAAAGGAATAGGGGTGGAAAGAGAGATGAGGGCAAGACCGATAAAATAGATCCTCTCGTTCGTGCATTCAGGGCAACCTTTCCCCCAGCCCCACTTTTTCAAACTATTTCTTCTCATCTTTCTCTCTTCTTATTCTTCGTCTTCTTTTCCATCTTTTAACAGTTTCTTTCTTTCTCTCTTATTTACCATCACACCATCAGCATCACCCACCATCACTAGTACTACCCCATTCGAAACTCAACCCATTAGAAACGTTAAAAACTTTCTTCACTCGTAAATGAGCTAGCTATCTAACGGTAGCCGAGTTTTATGACCCATTTGCATCGCAGCCTTTAAAAGAGACGCAAGTCCCGCAATTAAACGCGCAGACGTGACCCACACGTTTCAATCTAACACAACGACTATTACCTTCCAAGATATTTCTCACCTGGATTCGCAATATTTATCTTATCTCTTTTTTTTTTCTCATTATTTTCATCGTTTTTCTTTCTTTTTTTCTTTCCTCCCCCTCTTATTTATTTACAAGTACGATATAGACACACCCCCATCCTCACTCACACCCACACATAAAGATTTCTCTTTCGTCCTTTTTTTTTGATTTTTAATTCATTTAATACGATCTTTCTTTTTTTCTTTTCTTTTCTTTTTTCCTTCTCCCTTGTTGCCCTTAATTTGCAGGACCTTAACCCCCGTTTTTCTTGAATTACTTAAAAACGTATTCTTCTAACCCTCATTACGACACATCATTTTTGTTTAATCTTACGTGCTACCCTTCGGTTTTTGTATTTTATACTCCAAGTTGGAAAAATGTTGTCTTATCTTGACCACCGTCAACGTCAGTAACGATGATGACGATGATGACGATGACGACGATAATGATGATGATGATGATTATGATGACGTAGAATATGGCTCAAAGCTCGTTCCACTTTACATGGACGATTTTTATATTAAATAAAAAAAGCCACGTGAATTTAACGAGTGTAAGGTACACACTCTCACTTCCACCCTTATAATCCACTATTCTCACTTCCCTGCTTTCCCCTACCACCCACCCCCAACTCCTTCGCTCTCCCATTAACTCTTTTCACGGCTTTAGTTTATTATTTAAATGCCTTATATCGTATAAACTCGTTACGCGAGTTCTTAACTTCCCTTTTCAAACCACCCAGTTTTTTTCTTTTTTCTTTATTTTTTTTTCTTTCTATATTATTATTATTATTATTATTATTACTATATTATGCAGATATTATTACATAAGAGAGTGGAGGAGGATGGTAATTGGAGGGTTTAATTAATTTAAAGAAAATATTACCTCTCATAACGAGATATGTATATATATATACATATATATATATATATATATATATATATTACACATATATATTACATATATATACATAATTAATTTATATTTTCAATAATTTTTAAGTATACTCATTAACCCCAAACTTTTTACTAAACTCTCTTCACCATTCGATCATTTTTAACTTTGGAAATAACTTTCGAATATAAATTGAGTACATTTCAACAACTTACTTTTTTTTATATATAAAAAATGGTTAACATTTACGGGAAACGGATGGAGCTTATTAAAAATACCGTTTTTTTATTATTCAACCCCCTCTTCTTTTATCTCTCCACCCCTTGCCACGTACTCTCACCACTAATTCTCGTATTGTAACGAACTATAACTAATTTTGTCGGTTCCGCGTGTAAATGCGCCTGCGGTTGACCCTTCTGCCCGCGAATATGCGAAAACTCGGGGCACCGAAATTTGCTTGATGTTGTTGTTCGATTATTATTTGCGTGGAAGAGAAGTACGTTTAACAAGTTGCGGTAAAACCGAATGCACAATTTTTTTTTCTATTTCTATGATGAAAAAGATGAACGACATCATCATCATCATCATCAT
>NW_014569616.1:116327-120235 GCF_001313835.1 Polistes canadensis
ATAAAAATCTAATATATAAAATTATATTTGTAATTGGTATAATATATTTCACTATATTATATATTTTCAATTATAAATTATTTATATTGAGATGTCTAAGGGTTGACAAATTTTTTGCAAGACTCCGCGATGTTCATCGTATATGACCATAATAAAAAAAACAAATTCTTCTGAAACAATTCATCGACTTTTCTATAAAAATTATGAGAAATTCGTAATATACGTTTAAAAAAGTTGCAGGGGAAAAAAAATATTTTTAAAATATATCCAACGACTTCACGGTGGCTCGGGGTGGGAGGCTGGAAAATCCATTAGTATGTTTTCAATTGTAAAACATGCCTTTTTTCTTTCTCTCTTTCCTCGAGCGCGTTGGAAGATGTATAATGTATAAAGTACACAACATACGTAGCCGACAGGTAAAATGAGAAAGCTTCTAGAGCTTGTAACGCGAATGAGATTTTCACTTTGCCTCGGTTTACATGAAAACCTGCCAGAAACGTTCAGAGATGGTTTCATTCAAAGCCACGAGAGAAAAAAAGAAAAAAAAAAAGACGAAGAAGCAGAAGAAGAAGAAGAAGAAGAAGAAGAAGATGAAGACAAGAAAAAAAAGGATACAAATTCAAGATACAACCCGTTTTCCCTACAAAACTTGCGATTCTACTACTCGGTTGATTGTAACTAACCGACTGAAAAAAAAAAAAAAAAACTGCAAATTTGTTATACAGTTAAAAGGAAAAACCCAACTTGTTATTGATTTGATTTATCATAGAAATTATAATTGAGATTAGGGATAATATTATTAAAAAAAAAAAAAAAAGAAGAAGAAAAAATAAACTTTAGCAATTTATGTACTAGTAGGTAGACGTTCATTTGATTCACAAAAACAAAAGAAAAGAAAAAGAAATTGATTTATTCCAGAAGATATTTGTACAATAATAGAACTCTACCATCCTCGATGGAATACTTCTGGATTCGGTGAACGAATAACTAGCGATGGTGCGAGGAAAGCACGAAACAAACAAGGGGGTAAGGGGAGAGGATGCTGAGGGAACGAAGGCGAGAAGAGTGAGAGATTTGGGGGCTGGGGTGGGGGGTTGAAAAACCGAGAGAAATAATCCGCAACGCGTTATTTTATTCGTGGGTGCGTCGCAGCCGACGCACAAAGTTTTCATAAACGGGAGAAGAGAGAGAGAGAGAGAGAGAGAGAGGCCGCGCCCTACCTGTTCTACTCCACCACCACCCACTTACCACCCCAGCAGGTCTTCCTCCTCTCTAAAACATTCGACCAGCAGAACGCGTAGCCAGTGGTTCACACGAACCCGAACAGAGTGTAGGAAGAACACGCGGGTAACTACCACCACCGCCACCACCATAACCACCTCTACCACCACCACCACTACCACCACAACCACAACCTCCTACACGTTTCTCTCTATCTCTCTCTCTCTCTCTCTCTCGTTGTTCACATGACGCACGCGCTCGCGTGCTGCCAACGTGCATCAGACAACGGTTAATCAATGGGCTTCAAGCGCAGTCTCGCATCCCGGGATCTTTTCTGATGGACAGCAACTGCGCCAACAGCAGCAACACCAGTAGCAATAGTAGTAGTAGTAGTAGTAGTAGTAGTAGTACTAGTAGCAACAGTAACAGCAACACAACACTGACAGTATACTGCTGCTACCACTGCTGTTATATTATAGTAGCAGGAATAAAATGCGTTCGTGCGTGTATATGAGCGAGAAAAAGATAGGAGGAGAGGGTGGTGGATTGCTGGAGGGTGGATGGATGGGCTTGTTGAACGGGGAGTAGAGGAGGGGGCGTGGTTCAAAAGTAGAGTGGGAGAAAGCCGCGGGCACGTAAAACTAGCGAACAATTTAAACTCCTCTTTCAAGTTTGCGGCTTTGTTTATGCAAAAGAAAATAATTTGCCGGCATGCGGTTCTCACCGCGTAGAAAAACGAAACCAATAACAAGGGTGGAGGGATTGGACTCTGAGTGACTGCTCAAACAGGGACACGCGCGATCAACACCTACTATTATTAAATACAACAACACAACTACTACTACTAATGCTAACCTAGCTACCTAGGCTCATCCTAACGGTGAAAATAACTGAATATGCCAACCGCGTGCCAATTTCCAACGCGAAAACACCATCAAAATAACAATTACGAGGCATATGTAGTGCTTTTCCGAATTGGGCGGGAAAATGAAATCAATATGGCCGACGTACACAACTTCGGACTCGTTACGAACACACCTCGCACGTTAACGACGTGCGACAAAAGTCTCTCTTCTCTCTTTCTTTCTCTCTCTTGTTTTATTTCTTTTCTCTCCCCTCCCCTTTTTCCGTTAATTTTCATCAGAGGTTCTTCTTGCTCGTTACGAGTTAGTATACGTAAAAGAAACAATTGAAACGAGTGTTTAATCACAAATCTAACCTCAATCGAGTACTTTCTAAATGTAGAAGAAAAAAAAAGTTAACCCTCGTAAAATAATTTCGTTGTTTATTGTTGCTAGAAAATTCGAAAGATTGCAAAAGTTTATCCCCCCCCCACCCCTGTACCCACCTATTCCACCCCCCCATAACCATCCCCGTTGAAAGAAGGTGGAAGAAATATATTGAAAAAAAGAAGTGACGATGCTCGACAACGTATAAATTTGAAAATGCGCGAATGGAGGAGGCGAGGATTGGTTGCGGGGGTGGGTTAAGGGGCTGAAAGAAAAAGAAATAAATCAGAACAGTAGATGGATGATGGTACGCGCGTCATATGTTGTAACAGATAGTCGTCGTCGTCGTCGGCGACGCATCGAAGAATTTAATGACGTCATTAACGGTAACCGAATTTAATGATGATGATTTTCCCGCGGTAGAAAATATTATGCATTTGTAGTGAATATAATGTCGATGATAACGGATATGTACTATCTTTTTTTTTTGCTTTCTTATTTTTTTATTTTTCATCCTTCTCCTCGTCGTGTTATCACAATTACGTGTAATTGCAATAATTACATTTTTCGATAGATTTATTATACTTTTTTTTCTTTGTTTTCAAATCTACGTCTCGATTAAAGTCATTCTCTCGATAATTTTTATTGTAAATGACAAACGACAAGGAAGCTTGTTGCTTATCGTTAGTTAAAAAAAATAAAATCAAGAAATTCGTAATTAAACACGTGTCGTAGAAATTTGTCAAAATTCTATAACGACTTACCATATAATCCCTTTGCTATAAGCTATTGTTAATTAATCTTTCTTTTAATCTTCATTATGAATAAAATCTTACCTGAAACAGAAAGAAAAGAAAATATATATATATATACATATAATCTTGTAATAATGGATGAATAATGGAATTGAATTAAATTAAAAAGTAAAATAATTCATTTTAATTTCTCTCGTTTTATTCTTTTTTCTTTTTTTTTTTTTTTTTTTTTTTTTTTTTTTCTTTTCATTTGTTAGATTAAAAAATATTCTTGTCATAAGACATAAAAATATACGACAAGTTGAAATTATTTATATAAAAATGATCAAACGAATCGTTCACGTATTTTCATTTAATATTTGACAAATCCGAGAATAAAGTAATATACGCGATGACGTAGAAAAAGGGACCACCCCCACCCCCATCATCACCACCACCACCACAAAAACAACAACCTCGAGGGTGCATCCTTCAGTTTAAAACAAAATTCGTAGAAGAAGAAACAGGGAAACAGAGTTTATATGTTGACTTCTTGATATGACAACAACAGAAACTTGTTCTGATGATATTGCAAACCTAACTCTCTCTCTCTCTCTCTCTCAAACTCGTGATTCTCACGTGGACTCGATCGAAAGATGTGTGCGTGCATAAGGGAAAATAAAAGTAATGAGAGGATGGGGGGAGGAGGGGCGAGGTGGGGGAG
>NW_014569616.1:120710-133731 GCF_001313835.1 Polistes canadensis
GTACTCCCAAAGCTTGGATCGCAGTTATACTTCACCTCCTCTTCTTGTATCTCTCTTACTCTTTTTTTTCACCGTAGGTTTTTTTCTTCTTTTTTTGTATTTTTTTTTTTTTTTTTTTTTTTTTTTTTGGGGTTTTCTCTCCTATTCAGAATCGGTTTTTTAATTCGTCGATATTTTCTGGTCGTTCGCATGTTAATTTTCGGCGCCCAATGACGCGGCAGGGCCGCGGGCCACAGATGTCGGTGATATTTTGCAGCTTTCGAAACGAGCCACCCTTCCCCCCCCCTTCCCACCACCACCCCGCCCCAGTATAAAATTCTCTCGATCTGATCGACGTTCTCTACCCTAACCCCATATATTCTCAACTTTCCAACCCCCTCAACCTGTTTCATCTTTTCTTCTTTTTCATTGGAGATGTTTCTCTCTTTCTCTCTTTTTGTCACGTTTAGTTTTTCATTCAACCTGTAGTATCAACCTCTCTCTCTCTCTCTCTCCCACTCATTCTGATACGAAATGGCCATTTTATACTTTATCCGCGAGATATTATTGAATTTTGACGTTCGCGAAGAAAAAGTCGTTGCCTTCTTGCTACCTCCACCCTTTCCCCTTTACCAACCACCCCATCCACTTGATATCGTGACATTTCGATGAGAAAGTAAAATAGTACAAAAAGAAAAAAAGAAAAAAAAAAGGAGAGAAAAGAAAAATGCAGAGAAAGAAAGTAAAAAAGGAAGAAAGGTGTAGGAAAGATTTTGTAGGAAGGGGTGGAAGGGGAAAGAAATGTTAACGTCGTTTCGTTATTCGTTCATTTTCTTTCTCCTCATTTCACAAAGGATACGAATAAAATAAAAAGGGTATAAAGGAGAAGAAGAAGAGGAAGAAGAAGAGTCGAAAGACGACGCGGATTTCGTTATGCGCGTTTTCCTTCTTTCCTTTCTATAACACCACCCCTTCCTCTCCACCCCTTTCCACCCCTTCTACCCCTTCTACTGTTTACCCCGTCATAAGATAAACTAGAATTTGCCGGTTCTCGTATCCAGAAATATGCGAATAACAAGGAAAACGCGAGTCTCGTTTGAACGCGAGGAAGAAGATGAACAAGTGGGGGTGACGGGGAGAGGGATGGGGGTTAGGGAGGGAAGCGGGATGATATCTTTGACGCGCGATTGCCGCCCCACCGACTCATGGCGATATGATGGGAAAGAAGAGAAGAAGAGGAAAATAGGGGTTGAAGCAAGCGAGGAATGTCATGGCAGGAAAAGGAAAATAACCTTGTACAACACACTACTACATTTGCAAAACGAACGAATGAACGAATCAACAGACAGGATTCTCTCTTGAATTTACTTTTCCTACGAATTTATTATTATCAACGTTGAATTGTATATATTGTGTTTTTTGTAGCTATTTTTAAAACTATATTAACCCTTCTTTGCATGATTTTTTTCTTTTTTTCTTAAAATAAATCAGGGTGATGTAATTAATGCACTAGATTAAAGGAAAAATATTTAAAAAAATCCTGGTGCTATTTTTTGACAAGTGCGATTTGTTGTACGCAATAGTCGCTTAAAAAGTTGCCAGCAACAACAAATATACAGTACAAGGGTTTTGAGTAGCTTTTTTTGTTGACTACATATTATGATTGAAATTTCCATCATCATGCAAAGAAGGGTTAACACATTGGGGGGGGGATGGGGGGGGGATCGGCAACTTTTTTGAAAATTTATCTCACGTGTCCGATTATTGTTTTAAAAATTAACGTGAAAGTATAACAATATAAATAAACTTTAATAAATTTGATTTATTATATATTAAACTCTCTTAATATGTCTTTTTTTTGTATGATACAATTCGAGTTATGCAAAACAAATCATTATACTATAAGGTTTCGAACAGTGCATCGTGAAAACAATAAAGATGCGGAAATAAAAAAATAACTCGTGATTGGTACCCCATGTGTTAACTATAATAATATCGTGAATTTTTTCTATTTCTTAAATGGTTTTTTTTTTAATATGAAAGTTTCTTTACTATTTATATCTCGCCTGCCAATTAATATCTACAAAAATCTTTCCTCTTCCTTCTTTTTTTGTTTTTCTTCTTGTTATTATCATTATATATTAATTTTTGTTTTTAACGAGCATCATCATCACGTTACGTAATTTCAAGATAAAAATCAAAACTTACGAGGAAGATTCATGGTTGTTCTTATTTTTTTTCTTTTAAATGAATTCGATCGAAATGTTAAACGATGCGGAAGATTATTTTTAGAATGAATTGAATAAATGTTAAATAAATGGAAAACATGTATGTATTTGTATGAGAGATTTCGATGAACGGTGACCTTCGGTTCGATTTTTATTCGATATTTTGGAATAATTATAAAAAAAAAAAAAAAATAAAATAAAAGAGTAAAAAACAGAAGCGCAGAAAAAAAAATGATGAAAAATGTCATGGACGATAGAATGAGGAATCTCCTTTCGAATGATTATAGCTAAATATTTAAATAAAATGTCAATAAATATTAATTATAATAAATAAAAATAGAAGAGAAGAGAAAATATAAAAAGATGGAGGCAGGGAGGGAGGGGGGGGGGAGATGTAACTGTTGAATATTCGAAGCTTCCTATCGGAGATTTCGATGCCCGAATATAATCGGAAATAGGCCGTTGTCGTAGTCGAAATTTTGCTGTTGTCCTTCGATTTCTTTATTACAATCAATAATTCCAATTAATATTAATTTAATCTTTATTTAATTCTGCTTCCTCCTCGCACGTCCCATCACCCCCCCCCCACCTCCATCATATGCCATAAATATCAACTTTTATTCGGGTTCGAAAAAAATATCAAATATAAAACATCGGATCATTTTACATTCGTCGTTAAAATAACCAAAGAAAAGGAAACTTTCATTTTAAATATTATACGAATAATAAATTAGAAAAAGAAACAAAAAAAAAAAAACAGAAAATAAATAATACAATTTTACAATACGAGAATTAACAAATGTTTATGTTAGTACGAAGTGTACTAACGCATACACTTGTTAATTATTGAATAATACATTAAAAAAAAAGATACAGCATGCCAGACAGCATATCAATTGTTTTTTTATGCGTTTTCGCATGGCCTATCGCTCCGAAATAAAAAAAAAGTGTGTTTCTGAGCACGATCATCAAATTAAAAGTGTGCGGCAACGGGTTAAAAAACCTATACATTTGTTTGTATCATTATATTATTTTTATGTTAAACGCGTAGAACGAGGAAGAAAAATAACG
The DNA here is from genome assembly GCF_001313835.1 of Polistes canadensis. Taxonomy (NCBI): domain Eukaryota; kingdom Metazoa; phylum Arthropoda; class Insecta; order Hymenoptera; family Vespidae; genus Polistes; species Polistes canadensis. Next base: position 123,989 of record NW_014569616.1, read on the forward strand.
TGACGCGAAAAGAATTATTTTATTTGTTAAAATATATTTATTACAAGCAGAAAAAANTTATATTATTTTTATGTTAAACGCGTAGAACGAGGAAGAAAAATAACGTGACGCGAAAAGAATTATTTTATTTGTTAAAATATATTTATTACAAGAAAAAAAAAAAAAAAAAAAAAAAAGAAACGATAAACGTCGGTCACGTTTGCCATTAGTAAAAAAAAAAAAAGCAAAAGTTTCTAACATAAGTATTCGTTCGGTAGACAATAAAGTTTTTTAATACACGTTGGTAACGACACTCGATTGGTTATACTAACATTCTCACGATAGAAATTTCTTCAAGCGGAAATAATCAGAAATATTTATCATTCCGTCGTCTTGAAGAAACGAGAGAGAGAGAGAGAAAGATATATATATAAACAGTAAAAAATAAGTGAGTATTTAAAACGAGGAAGCAGCATGCTTGCTTGCTTGCTTGCTTGGTTGTTTGCTTGCTTGATGACCCTGATAAATTTGGACTACTCGTAAGAACGTCAAACGATGAACGTTTAATGGTCAAATTCTAAAAGAGAAAGTTCATAATTTCTTTAGAATGTCCCATCAATCGAATAACAAATCCGTGTTTCGTGATTTCAAATACGATAATAAAAATTCGTTTTTCGAATAAATTCACAACACCACGAGACGGTGTTTTCTATTTATTATTCTTTTCTTTTCATTATTTTTTCTTTTCATTTTAAATACTTGAAAAATTAACAGTGAAAGCGAGTAAAAATCATGATAAATATACGCATTGATATTACCGATTAATGTTAAGTGGAAAAGAAGGAAGGAAGATGTATCATCAACAAGAACGGGAACAACAGGTTTAAAAAAAAAATAAAAAAAAAAGAAAGAAAACAAATGTGGAAAGTTATCGTCGTTCGAAATTTCGTTTGAGAAATTATCCGAAAGTGGAACTCTACTTTTCTTTTTTAAATTACCATCTTCATCTTCATCTTCTTCTTCTTCTTCTTATTATTATTATTATTACTTGATTACGATAAAAAAAAAAAAAGAAAGAAAATATGTAAGAAGAAGATGGAAGAAATACGAACGAAAAAAAAAAGAAAGAAAGAAAGAAAGAAAAAAAACCTGCCAGACCGCAAGAGAAGTAGAAACGGAAAACGTGCCGAGAATTCGACCGGTGGTCTTTATCGCGTTTTCTTTTCTCTGTGTTTCTTGTAGAAGTAAAAAAATAAAGAAAAAATAAAGAAAAAAAAAAGGACGGAAGGAAAGAAGGAAGAAAGGAAAGAAAACGAAAAATCCTTTCGGACCGATTCGTCTTGTTATTTCAAATGGAAGTATCAAAAAAAAAAAAAAAATAAATAAAAAACGTTCGCGTGGTCAACAACAAACAACCAGCATATCCCGTCGGAGAAAAATAATTAACAAAAACAAAAACAACAATAACAACAACAACAACGACAACGAGGATTCTGCACGATTGTTGTTGCGAGATTAAACGATTAATAAATCAATCAATCTCTTTCACGTATTCTCGCACGCGAAAATACTTTCCTCGAAATTGTGTATTAAATTTAATTAAAATATATATAAATAAAAAAAACAAAAAAAAAAGAAAAAAAAAAAGAAAACTAATATAAAAAAAGGTGCACATCCCCCTCGGCCAGGTAAAAATTTTACCGTTCATTGAACACAACGAAATGGAAAGAAAAAAAAAAAACAAAAGACGAATTAGAAAACTGTAATAATCTGAGATTATTTAAGATTGATATCTCGTTCCACGAATTAAAGTCGAACTTCACGTTCAACGTCGATTCATTGAGCTAGAAATTATTTCATCTTTCTTTCAAAATGAAAGAGAGAGAGAGAGAGAGAGAGAGAGAGAGAAACACACGGCACACGTACGCACGTATAGGGAAGAAAAAAAACAAATTACACCACACCACACCACACCACAGCAGACATATATAAAAATAAATGAAAAGAAATTAAAAAAAAAAAAAAAATCAAAGGAACAAAATAATTGGGCGGGGTGGAAGGGAAAGGAAAGGGGAGGGGAGGTAAGGAAAAGAGAGAGAAAGAAAAAAGAAAAACAAAACAAAACTTTCTCGTGATTCATCATGGAATAAAAAGAATGCGTGGGGTCGTGCGAATGGGGTGTGGGGGTGGGGGCTGGGTATGTCATGTGTATATGGTTATATAGTTTATGTACGTGTGCGCGCGTGTGTGTGTGTGTGTGTAGTTGTACGTACGTATTTATAAGTGATAATAAATACGAGACCTATTTCGCGATAACCTACTTTCCGTATGCAAGCATCTGAAAAACAAAGGTAGATTTTCTGTGTGAGAGGCCACGCGTTCGTATATCGAGCGTAGGATTAATCGCTCTTCCACTGATTACCGATTGACGATGAGAAAGAGACAAACAGACAGACAGACGGACAGACGGACATACATACATATAGAGAAAGATGGATAGATAGAAGAAGATAGTAAAAGATACAAAATAGAAAATAGACGTTCGGATGAACGGGTATAGAAAGATGGGTTAATAGCAGGATGGAAATTCGAACTGTAATAGGAAGACGTTGGGTTTGTATGGTGGTAGTGGTATGAAGGAAGAAAATACGATTCATCGATTTCCAACGATCGATTATTTACAGTAAACATAAAAACATATTGGACCATAGGAATATAGAATACTTTGATAAAAGAAACGTGAGAGGGAGGGGGGGAGAGAGAGAGAGAGGTGGGAGGAAGCGTAGTAATAAAAAAAAAGAAAAAAAAAATAGGATGAATCGATAGATCGATTGATTTAGATGAAGATAAAGAGAGACAGAAATAGAGATGGAGTACTTTGATAGAAGGATTGGACGGACAAGCAGGTACGCAACAGTCCAGAACGGTCAGAAGAGAGAGAGAGAGAGAGTGAGTGAATGTGTGTGTGTGTGTGTGGTGTTGTGTATGGGATGTTGTGGGGGGGCCGTTTGTATCTGGAATTCTCTGACACGAGAGAATTACCGACGCAAACGAGTTCATCCATCTATTTCCATCTCTCTCTCTTTCTCTTTCTCTCTCTCCGTTTCTCTCAATCCTTCTATCTGAAACTGCTTTCGAAAAGGAGAGAAGAGTATGCAGTAGCAGCAGCAACAGCAGCAGCAGCAGCAGCGAGGGTTGTTCTAAACGCAACACTCCTCCTCCTAGCCGTTCGGTTAGTTTGTGTTTTCCCGTGTTATACTCTCCCTCTCTCTCTCTCTCTCTCTCTTTCTCTCTCTCTCTATCTTTCTCTATATATGTATATATATTTCTCTACGGAGTACACAGTTTCGCAATCCCATACCTCTCAAATCTCTATCGTTTACTCGCTCAGCAGAAAACGGGAAGGGAGGGCGAATTCTATCCCGTTTTATCCTAGATATGTATGTGGGTGGTGGTGGTGGTGGTGATGATGGTGGTGGTGGTGATGATGGTGGTGGTGGTGATGGTGGTGGTGGTCTCTTCTATCTCTAACACGGTACACCACGATGTATTTCGAGGAATCCTCTCTATACCTGGTTGGTGTCCGTCTGAAATGGACGAACAGAAGATAGGAACACGAAGAGGAAAGGAGAGGAGAGGAGTGGAGAGGAATGGTGGAAAGAGAACGTTGACAACGAGGTAACAATATCGGATGAAATCAGAGAAACAACGCGTTTCGAGGTAGCTGACGTGCTCAGAGCCGTTTCAATGTGATTAAGTCGTTGGAGTAGTAGTAGCGCAACAGCAGCACCACCAGGAAGAACACTAACAGCCAACCCACCCACCTCCTCCACCTCCTACTCTCCACCTCCAACCTCAATCTCTCTTTTTATTTCCTATAGAAAAATAGATAGAGAAAAGTACGTATGGCGTACGGCGGCGAGCGTCACTTTTTGTCCAATCGGCGAATACTTTTCTTTCTTTTATCGAACGTTGTACATACAAAGAGAAGATACGAAAGAATAAAAAGAAACGAAATGAAGGAACTACTAACGAATGAACGAATAAAGGAAAGAAGGAAGAAAAGAAATCGATGTATAATACACAGAAATTCTCTCTCTCTTTTTCTCTGACGTCTTTTCTTTCTCTTTTTAGGATTCATTTTCAGATCCATCCACAAGCCTTTTTTCTCTATATATCCATCAACCACCACCTATCTCTCTCCCAAACCTTCCTTCCTTCCCTTCCTCCTCCTCCTCCTCTTCCTCCAATTGGTACGCCATACGAGCTCGAAAATTGCAACGCCAATCGGTGACGGTGTAGAAGAGAAAGAGACAAAGAGAGAAACAGAGAAAGAGAGAGAGAGAGAGAGAGAGAGGAGTTGCATGCAGGTAAAATGCCTGCGGCAGATTTTCGACCGTAGGTTGGGATCGGTAGAATTGATATCTCTCTCTCTAACTCTCTCTCTCTCTCTCTCTCTCTCTCTCTCTCTCTTTCTCTCTCTCTCTCTCTCTCTCTCTTCTTCAACGCTAGGTATTATTTCATTACGCTGCACAGGCTCGTACAACCGCCCAGGACTGCTTTATCGCGAATCTACGCTCCGTTGAATACGCCTGTAATCGATATCGCCTCTTCCCATCCGCCTTTCCACCCCTCCTCAGCAGCACCACCACCACCACCACCACCACCATCACCATCACCCCAATTCCCGACCCCTTTGCCAACTCTACCTCCTATCCCCACCCATCTATCTATCTCCCTCTTCAACCCACCCCTCCCCCCTCTCCACCTTTCTCTCACCCATCCGAAACCCCCTACAAACTCGCTCTCTCTTTTTTCTCTCTCTCTCTCTCTCTCTCTCTCTCTCTCGATACGAGGCACGATACTTGATACAAGTTCTCCCGTGCGACGTTTTAATCGCGAAAGTATGACTTTAACCTACCTACCTACCTACCTATCTACCCCCCACTATACCCCTCTCTCTTATCCTCTTTTAGCACAATCTGACATTGTATCTCAGCATACGTTACAATTTGTTTCGATGAAAAACTTGTCAGGGTATATATATTCCAATTAAAGTTAACATGTAATGGTTTTTTATTCAAAATTGTTTCTTTTAAATGTAAAGAAAGAAAGAGAGAGAGAGAGAGAGAGAGAGAGAGAGAGAGAGAGAGAGAGAACCACTCTCCATCCTACCAATCAATTATAATTATCCGTTGATTGTTAAAATAGTAGTGGTAGTGGTAGTGGTAGTGGTAGTTGTAGAGTAGTAATTTCATAAAAGGTTAATGATACTTTATTTTAATTATAGAATTAGAAAACATTTATGTATCTTATTTTAATATTTTAACATTTTGTTATCTAATTTATTCCAGATTTATGGATTATAATCTGAATAATCGCACACAAAATTGCAGTATAATTAATACAATAGATTAGAAAATCATTTCTTAATTGTTGGAACACACCGGAGTAGTATGTTTTAATCTATAATATTTAATCGGTAATGAATTATGATAAACTATAACAATTTTCTTTTCTAAGACGTTTTATTAGTAAAAGTAGTAAAAAAAATTAAAAAAAAGGAGAAAAAAAAAAGAAAATAGATGAAAGAGTAATAGGTGTATATCCTATGAATGTTTATTTTACACTTTCACAGTAAAGAGGAAGGAAATAACGCTGGCATTAGAACGAGATTTTCGCGTGTCGGATTTTCAGCGTCGCCCGAGCGCGAATTAAGCACGTACACGTACACGTACATTTATATACATATATATGTGTGTGCGTGTAAACATATATATGTATAGGTACGAGAAAGGGGAAGACGGATTTAAGCTTCGTTCGAAGGAAAAGGGGTTAGGGGGAGGGGAAAGAAAGGATTGGAGAGGTGTGTATGAAGCGTGAAAAGGAGGAAGGGGGAAGAGGGGGAGAGGAGGGGTGGTAGGAGGTGGGAAAAGAGAGAGGATAAGTCGTTTCAACAAGAAAGATCATGTTCTAGTTGGCTTGACGCTTGTTCATTTTTTAGTTTCTCCAGGCAATGAACAGAAAGAGAGAGAACGTGTATGTGTGTGTGTGTGGGGGGGGAGGAGGGAGGGAAAGAGTAGGTGTACGTGACTCCGTTCAACACCCACCGGCTTACACCTTTCTCAGTTGATCTCGTAAATTCAAACAAACAGGATTGCATCTCGCTTCAATTTCCACTGTATATTATATACTTAGACAAGCCTAAATTGTGTAGGATTATTTTTTATCTAACATAAAACGTTTATAGTATAACGATAGTTAACAAAAGGAGTAACAACACCATAGGATTTATTTTATTCGGGTAGGGGGGAAAGAACGTATTGGTGGTGGTGGTAATAGAAAGTTTTAAACGATTCGTATATTGTATTATAACGTTTGATTCACAATTTTTTCGTAGAATTATTAGAAATTGTTATATATAAAATAATATAATAATAATAATAATAATAATAATAATATAATAATAATAATAATAATAATAATAATAATAATAATAAAATGAAAAAAGAAATAAAAAAATATATGCAAATAACAAGTTAAAATTGATGAACGTATTTTTGAGGATTCAACAAAAAAAAAACTATAAACAGTATAATACAAATAAGATTAGGTATCCATTAAGATAGAATGATGAAATATTGGATAATAGAAAGTTTAAACGATTCGTATATTGTATTATAACGTTTGATTCACAATTTTCGTAGAATTATTAGAAATTGTGTTATATATAAAACAATCCATTAATATGAATATTATTATTATTAATAATAATAAAATGAAATAAAAAATAAAAAAATATATGCAAATAACAAATTAAAATTGATGAACGTATTTTTGACGATTCAACAACAACAAAAAACTCTATATAAACAGTATAATATAAATAAAATTAGGTTTATTCATTAAGATAGAATGATGAAATATTGGAACTAGTAAAACCTTTATAGTAAATTTGTGGATGGCGTTAAACTAATAAGCATCGTTTATCATTTATCCGACAATAACTATGAGTTTCTTGCGTTGAAACGTTTTGGACCAGCCCCCAAGGGAATTCAATCGCTGACTACTCGGAGTTGAAGTCTAATTAACCGTCCGTCACACCCCTAGTACACCCCCCTACTCTCCCCCTACCACCCTCCCTTCCACCCCTTCTACTTCTCCTCCCAAACCCCTTTTACTTCCAACATTTTCCATGTCAAGGAGAACAGACGTCTCAACTTCTCTACTATATCGGCATCCGCGAAAGCCATGGGGTTTAACATAGTTCTCTCTTTCTCTCTCTCTCTCACTCTCTTTCTTTATGCATCTGAACTCCTGAAACCTGGATTTAACCTTTGCTTTAACACGCAGTCAAATTTTCCGATCCTTACTTTAACGAATTTCTTTTTTTTCTTCCTACTTTTCTTCATTTACAATCTCAATGCGAGATTTGCGTAGAAATTTGATTAATGCGTCATGGCAAAGAAAAAAAAAAAAAGAAAGAAAGAAAGAAAGAAAGAAAAAAAAGATAAAATACAACTACGGTACTCGAAATACTGGGTAGTGTGTTAAACAAAACAAAAATTGTTGAATCAGTCAGAGTTTACCGAACGGAGTGAAAGTTTTTCATACCTTACTCTCACTCTCCTATCCTATCCTATTTATTTTTTTTTTTTAAATGTAAAAGAAAAAAAAAGAAAAGAACACAAAGACAGAGAGAGAGAGAGAGGGAGAGAGAGAGAGAGAGAGAGAGAGAGAAATGAAAAGAAGAAGAAAAAAATCGAACTTAGAATGTTTCTTTCACAAACGAGTACGTATATAACAACACACCACCACTGAGTGAGTGAGTGAGTGCGCGCGCGTGTGTGTCTATGTGTGTTACCGAGAAATTATTTAAACATCAAAACCGAAAGAAGATAATTTTGTAAGGAAACATTTATTCGTACAGAGAGTTTCAAGAAGAAAGTAAGTCAACGAGTTAGATGCGAATAGAATAAAAGTAAATATTGTTTATTACTTAACCACTAGGGAGAAGGGGGGACAACCAAACTTGATGATATATACCTAACTTCTCTCTCTTTATCTATCTATCTATCTATCTATCTATCTATGACAGAGAATGAATACTTGAGGTTTAACTATACTCCGATAAAATCCTTAGCAATCAGCTAAAAGAACATTCGTGTTGAAATCTGCATAAATGGGTTTCCTCGTGCAAATAAACGACGTCCATCACTACCACTACCACCACCACCATCAGCACCACCACTACTACTACTACTACTCTACTACTACCACACACTACCATTACCATCATCACCGAGTAACCCCAAAGTAGTTCTCGACCGAAAAGTCTTTAAAGTCCTCTCCAATTTCTGCTTAACAAGAGAACCACACGCGAGTTATATATACCGAGAGTTATTTATTCAAAGAAAGAGAAAGAGAAAGAGAGAAAAGCGAGAAGGAGGAAGAGGCAGAAGAAGAGAAGGAGGGGCAAGGGGCGAGGGGGAACACGGGGGATTAGAAGTGGCTTGTTAATTACGAAACGTATAAGTACAATGAAAGGAAAGCCGTACTAAATTGCGTCTCGTGAGTTTGACTTAAGAAAATCTGACACACACACACACACATACATATATAAACGCAACATAAGAGAGAGAGAGGATTATCGATATTTGCGTGTTTAGGCGGCTATTGGCTTTTTGAGAAACGATTTTACCTAAGCTTTACGAAATAGAAAACTACTAACATGCATACACGCGTCTAGTACTCTACTACCACGTTGTATTTTCCTTTTTTTCTCTCTCTCTCTCTCTCTCTCTCTCTCTCTCTTTATGATATACACGAGAAACACGGAGAGAAAAAAGGGGTGGCGGAGAGAGGGGAGGAGGAGGAGGAGGTTTAAAACCAACAAAAAAATTCGCGAAAAATGTCGTTCGTGATCTCTCGTGCATACTCGTGGAAAATATCTCGCGAAGAGAGAGAAAGAAATAGACACAGAGAAAGAGAGAGAGAGAGAGAGAGAGAGAGAAAGAAAGAGGAGAGAAATAAAAGGGAAAACAAAATGATAGAAGAAGAATAAAAAAACATTTTTCATTCGGGCCACGAGCAATTTTTCAAATAGAACGATACGCGAACGGTACCGGGCGTACCGCCGAGCGATATGTTTTCAAAACTGGCGCACGATACGTGCATTTTCGTGACGCGAATATGAAATGCCGGAGCGTAAAGTGCTGAAAAGGGGGTAAAAAGATTTAGGAAAAAACATACACCGATCGAATTACTACTACTATATGTATCTATATATATATATATATATATATGTGTGTGTAGCTTATAAAAATTCACGGTATTCTGTATTCTTGTTGAAGATATTCTTTTAAGACTTGCACGGTTACTCTCTTCAGTTATTACCAAATAAATATTTCATTGAATTGCATAATGAATATTCAAGTATATTTTATAATTATTTTTGTAGCATTAATTTCGTATAACGTTTTGTTTGATGTTATACTTCATTTGGCGAGTTTTGAAAAGTGAAGTTAGATGCGACCGAAAAATCTACACCACGAAGTTATTCGATATTTACGATGCGCGCGCAAATTGAAATTATTTTTGAGGTTATTCTTCTTTTGTGTGGTGCGTTTTGTAAACTGAAGTTAGATGCAACCGAAAAATCGACACCACGAAGTTGTTCGATATTTACGATGCGCGCGCAAATTGAAATTATTTTTGAGGTTAGATTCGTTTTGGTACGCTAAAGAAATATAACTTCATACGTG
>NW_014569616.1:135876-141022 GCF_001313835.1 Polistes canadensis
AAAAGAAAAAGAAAAAGAAAGAAATTATCAAACAAAAGTGTGAGATTAAATACAAAAAAAAGAAATCGTGGTCGATAGTAATAAATATTTTCTATTCGAAACAAAAATTAAAATGTATTATTGTTTCTTATCAAAAATTAACGTACAAAACTTTTCGTAATTTATTTATTTATTTATTTATTTATTTATTTATTTATTTATTTATACCAAAATTTCGATCATAGGCGAAATGAAATGTCGTCGAAAAAATACGCAACGTCTGAAATCATATTTAAACCCCACCCTCCCCCCAAAAAAAAGAAAAAAAGAAAAAAGAAAAACAAGTAGACGAGGATCGATGAAATCATGCCCGCAACGAGGCCGCTGTTTGTCGGTCGTAGTCGCGAAAACGGATCCATTGTTTATCGTACATTTAACGGATAAACAGCAAATTGAAGCAAATTCGAGGGAGAAAGAAGAGGGTAGAGAACGGACAAAGGTAAATGGAGTGTCGGGGGGAGGGGGAGGGGGGATATGGAAGGGTAGTAAGAGAGAAGTTGAAGAGGAATGAGTTAAATAGGGAAGAGGAGGAGGAGGAGGAGGAGGAGGAGGAGGAAGGTAGAAGTATAGGTATGGAATCGGGGTTGCGTCAGGGGTGTCCAAAATGAGGGAAACTAGGTGGGGGGGGAGGTAGTAGAGGGTGGAAAGCCGAGCGTAGTATTGCCACGTCACGGAATCGTGCTGTACACCAAATCCCATGCATATTTAATCAGTCAGAATTATGGCTCGTCATGTAGCAGTTTTAACGGATCATCCGTTGCTATGCCATCACACCCCCGATCGCGTATTTTTCAACGCATATACAGTGGGACCACCACCAACCACCGTGTGCCACCACCCCCGCGTGGGAACACCTTCTGTCTGTCTCTCTCTTTCTCTCTTTCTCTCTCTCTCTTTCTGTGATGCACACCTAGCAGGGGAAACAAAATTATGACAACGCGGATAAATATACTGGTGAGGGGTGTGTTCATTGGATATATCCATAGATAATGAAGACAAAGAATCATCATTTTTATTTTTTTCTTTTCTTTTCTTTTCTTTTTTTTTTTCTTTTGATACGCATGAGATTAACGTTGCGTGTACGAGAATTCGATTATAAATAATAGAAAATATATATATATGACATATAGAAGGAATGCATTTTTTTTCTCTATTTTTTTTTTCTTTCTTCCTTTTCTTTCGATTAGAGAGAATAATAGTTGGAAACGATCTGGAAACGATATCGCAGAAAATATTGCGTACATATCTTTTTTTTTTTCCTTTTTTTCTTTTTTTCTGTTTCCCCCATGTACATACCCCATACACATATATATATATACAGTTTTCTCTGGAGTACCTGTACGCACGTGTACATGTATATATGTGTGTGTAAGTGCTCGAGAGAATACACGTTCCTATCTATCCGTTAGGCAAAAACAACATTCGACGATTAATAAATACTAATAGGAGAAAAATACCGCGACGAGATAATGAAGCGACCGAGAATGGTAGTGGTGGTGGTGGTGGTGGTAGTGGTGTGTTTGTAGATTTGGGTTATTGGCGATTGTACGCGTGCAGGTTTTCGAGGAGGACGAGGACGAAGAAGTGGAGGGATAGGGGGAGGGGAAGGGGAGGGGGAGGGGGAAGTATCGAAAAAGAGTCGACCGACCGCTTTAACGATGCAAAACGTTACGTTGGAGGGTGCTTCCGCAAATGACGAAACGTCGAAAAAGCTCGGAACTATCGTTATAATATAAACGCGTATACGAATAATACACATACATACACGCATACATATGCGTACAAGTATTGAAACATTTTTTAACATACGATAGGATAGATAAATAGATGGATAAGTACGTACGAGCATAAATTTTCTTATACGATTCGCGTAATACGATGATACTCTCGTATGAAAACGAAAAATGCACAACCCACAACGAGCAGCACCCTTCACCCCCACCACCTCATTTTTTCTTTTTTTGTCCTCCTTTTTTTCCATATTTATTTTTAGCATCTCCTCCTTCCTTCCCCCCAACCATCCATCCATCGCTCTCTCCCTCTCTCTCTTTTTTTCGAAAATGGAGAATAACACCTAATGATGAACATTAATAATTTCAACGAGTTTCTAAAAAAGATTATTTGCATCCTGGACGAGAGGTTATGCAATGCGTTAGCGATAGGTAAAACGGCACAATACTCGAAATATTCGGCAAAGCAGCTACTACCACTACCAAAACCCCAACAACCACCTTTTTCCTCCCATGCACGAGCAACAACACACCCTTCCCTTCCCTACCCTTCCCATTGCGATATCTCGCGTACGAAGAGTATAAACTCTCGTTCCCTCCCCTTCCCCCCACCAACACCACCACCACCATTTTCCGCCTCAACCCCCTCCCCACCTCATCGCCAGGTAGCAGACGCTGACGCTAAACCGTTCTGAAAATTGTGAAATGCGCGAAAATAACTCGCTTGTTGCCCGTCCGAAAACGGCTTTCGCGATATTTAATAATTTATACTGACAGCATTCGATATATGTTTGCATTCTCCGGCCTCTCTAACTCGCCCCCCTCCTCCCCCAGCCCCCTCTACCACCGCCACACTCCTCTTCGTCATTCTCATCCTCCTTTCACCATCCAACTCTACTAACGTTTCTCTGCTCGTCCATGGAACGAGCCCGCAATTTTCACTTTAAATAAGGTCTCGGTCGAGCTTTTAACGAAACACCTCCGGAGAACAGCTTTCTCTTCGAACGACGCGCGCACAAACACGCGCTTTACGCACATTTATATGGATAAAATATATAACAGAACACTCAACAACCAACAACTAACGTGATTCCTCTTTTTCTTTCGTCTATTCGGCATTTCTTTCATAAGTAGATACAATTTGTTTCGTATATATGTAAATGTATAAAGAATGCAGGCTTTCTTTGTTGAACCATTTTAATGGCAGAGATTTTGAAAAATCCGTGTCGAATTATGCTATGCAGCGCGATAGCGTTTCGTTAATTTATCTACGAGAAATGCGGAATCGTCGCAATCGCGCTGCTCATTCGTTACAAACGGAACCGAGCATGTTGCGAATTGACGATCGTGACCAAACATCGCAGCATTTTTCAACACAGTATGCGTGACACTAAAACGGTTAAGTATGCCGCGTTGCACACGCTGTTCACGGTTCATTTGAATTAACCCCCCACTAGATTGATGAAAGTGGGCACTGAATAGATAGAGTGATAATTATAAGTAGATTTGGTTAAGTGTGAATAAGAAGAGACATAATAATAATGTTTAATTGTCGTTTCTTTGTTTTGCAGATAATTGTTGTAATTGTTTGTAGTAAATAGTTGTTATAATAGTAATAAATTTAATCTTTGTTTTGCAGTGAAACACATTCGTTTATTATTATCTGAGAAAGATTAAATCACACCTTATATATATAAAAATCATATAAAATTTATTAACCAGTTAAGTGTGTTTGACGACTATATCCGTCATGGAAGAATGGCAGAATTTTGTGTTTTCACGGCTATATCCGTCATGCGTAAAATTTTCATACAATTTGATATTGAAATTGTAATTCTCGCGAAAACTAAATTATATTCGTAAATATTAATATGTTTAGAATGTTTAGGGGTCAGGACGAAATGAAATAAACAAATGAAAATTATAGATAATTTCAGTTGGACATTAGATCTTTGATTATCCCGATTTTTATCTTGACGTGTCATAACCAAAAACAACAAAGTATATTAGATTCTCCATCTGCGATGATGTCCGCGATGTCTAACCAAGGAAAAAAAAAAACAAAATTTTTTTTGACCCAATATTTCAACAGCGTCACTTACTCTGTGTTTGACGACTATATCCGTCATCGGTTGATTATCGCGACACACACTAGGGCGCACTTTGCAAAATGATCGACACAGTTAACTGGTTAATGCGCGGTTGGTTGTCGAAGAGAAAGAGCAAAAAAAAAAAACGTTTTTCCCCCCCCCCTCTGCCCCCTCTTTTTTCCGCATCGTCCACCATAAAAGGAAAATCGTCAGCAAAGTAGTACCCCCACTTATTAATGGTCCTTTTCTTCGTTCAATTTTGTTTGTGTGTTTTTTTTACTTTCGTACTCCCACTGCTACTGCCAACTCCCACTCTCTATTTATCTAACTATTTTTTTTCTACTTTATTTATTTTCTAGACCGGGGGACGGAGGAGGGGGTAAGGGGGTAGAGGAAGGGTATGAGAAGAAGAAAAAAAATATCATCTTACTAAAGGTGTTGCTGATGCTGTTGCTCGTCGTTCGTTGCACGACCGACCGTGAAAATTGTGCGCGACGATGCGTGATTACGCTGCTGCTGCTTTCGGACCCGTAACAAAAATTCTTTCCTACTTTATACTTTATCCGACACAGGTTTGCGAACTCTTCTTACCTTATCAAACAACCGAAGAGTAGTAGTACCACCTCTTCTTTGACTATCTCCTCTTACTGACCCCCACCACCACCCGGATCACTTTCTTTCTTTCTTTTTTTCTTTCTCTTCTTCTTTTTTTTTCCTTTTTTTTTTCACCTTTTTATCTGGGCTCGTCGTCATATCATTCGAACTCTATCAATTAAAAGTTTCAGCAGCGATTTCAGTTCAAGCGTTACTCGATATCTTCATACAAACCCCTGTACACCCCCACCCCGCCACTTCTTCTTTTTCTGCTCACCCACCTCTTCTACTACTTCTCATCATCCACCTCTTCCTTCTTCTTCTTCGTTCTTCGTTCTTCTTCTTCTTTTTTTTCTTTTTCTTTTTCTTCTTCTTCTTCTTACTTCTCCCTTTTAAGTTGTCGCGTGGAATTATCGGCTAACGCCCAGAGAAGAGACGAAAGTTGACTTTTTTTTTTCTTCTTCTTCTTCATCTTATTTTTCTTTAAAGAGATAGTGTACTTTAATTTAATATAAAGTTCATTGAAATTCATTAACTGTAAGTATAAAAAATAGTTAAGCGATCGTTTCACATATATATGACAGATATGTGTGAAAGATTTGCACTTTATAGCATTGCATTCTCTGGGATTTTAAGTATTTAAAACAAGAGATTTTTAGCTTGGAAAAGTATTCTATGTGTAGGGCAAAAAGT
>NW_014569616.1:142258-151540 GCF_001313835.1 Polistes canadensis
AAAAGTATTCTACGTGTAGGGCAAAGAGTGTACTTTAATTTAATGTAAAGTTTATTAAAATTTGTTCACTCGAACAATAAAAAATATTGACGCATACGTTTTAAGGATATGTCAAAGATATACACAAAGAGAATGCAGCAAAGATATTTTCTTTTAATGGAAAATAGGGAATTTTTCTCTCTCTCTCTCTCTCTCTCTCTCTCTCTCTCTCTCTCAGTAAACTCTTTTTCTACCTTCGTTTCGTTCCTTCTCGTTGTCTTCATTCTAGTCCTATAGTTCGAAGAAGTTGCGTTTAAGAATCTCACCGGGTTCGCGTTTCTTACGACCAATGAGAAAAAAGACGCGTCACTTGATCTTATTTCTATCCTCACGCTTTTATCCTCTTTATATTTCTTTTTTTATTAGTTTCTCTTATCTTATTACGAATCTTGAAAGAAGTTCAAGTATACGGGTGTTAGTTGTGGATAAACAAAAATTGTCTATGGTTGATGTTTCATGATTCGAATAGAACAGTCATTCTTTCATTTTTGTTTTGTTTAATATAATTATTTAAATATAAAAGATATAAGGTATAATAAAAGGAAATTATATAAACAAATTTGAAGAATTTGTTTTTATTCAGAAGAAAAAAATTATTTCCTTTTAACACATTGGGGTGACCAGCAACTTTTTTGAAAATTTATCTCATGTGGCTGGCTATTGTTTTGAAAGCGGATATGGAAGTAAAACTATTGTTTAATTAATTTTATTTATTATATTCAACTCTTAATATTTCTTAAAGAAAAAAAAGAATATATATATATATATTATTTTTCTTATTTCTTTTTCTTTTCTTTTTCCTTTTTTTTTCTTTCAATTCTATTCTGTTATAGGGGGGTTGTTTGTTTGATTAGAATCATAAATCGTGCAAATAAAACAACCAAATACTCGATAAGAAAAAACAAATATTATTAGATTCAAATAATTTTTTCATATTCTAATAAATTTGTAGAAGAGTTTATCAAAACTATACATTGACCAATTAGAAACATCAAATATTCAACAAAAACTTAAAAATATCGAGTGAGAAAAAAGAACAAAACAATGATAGGTCAACCATAGAAACAAATAGGATAAAGGCGAGTAAAATAAATTAAATAAAACAAAAAAACAAAACAAAAGAAATAAATAGATAAAATTAAGTAAAACAACAATGTTATTGTAGACAAGTACTTGAATATTATTCTGCTGATCAAATTCCTCTTGGTAAGGGTGGTAGAGTAGGTTAGGGTGGTAGTAGTTGAAGAAGTCGAACGGGAGAGTAGACTTCAAATGTAAAACGAAGAGAGAAAAAAATAGAGTAGGAGTTTCGTACACGCGAACAATATAAACTAGAATTAGAAAGAGTGTGTATGAGAAAAAGAAAAAGAGAAAGAGAGAAAGAGAGAAAAATTCTTTCCCACGAGTCGTTGAACCAGCTTTTGCATCGTACAATCTTTACTTGCATGTATGCACACATACGTGTTAGGGAAGCTAAAAAAGGGAGAGAAAAAAAAGAAAGAGAAAGAGAAAGAGAGAGAGAGAGAGAGAGAGAGAGAGTGAAAGGGTTAACTAACAGTGCTAGCTACCAACGTCAGCCACCTAACACAAGTACTCCACTAGAAGGATGGATTAATTAAGGTCCCTGCGAGACTGCGCAACCCATCACGACCTATTTCATTTACCTGCCCCTCTCTCACTCCCCCCCTCTTCCCTTCCACCTACATCAAACTCTAAAACGCGTTCAATGTTTCTACTGAAGACAATTTTGTCATTCTTCAATTATAAAATCAGCTCGTATGTCGTCATCGTCATTTACGTTCCCATTTTTTGGTTTAACTTTGTTTATCCCTTTATTCAGGTTTATTGTTTATATATATATATATTTTTTTTTCTATATATTGAATCAATATTAAATTGTTATCAACGATTGGAAATTTGAAGTGTTTTCATTACAATCGTATATTTAATATTTTTAGTTTGTTTCTTTTGTTTGTTTCTTTTTTTTTTTATGCAATTATTATTGAAAATCATTATTGAAATTTATTTCTATGATTTAACGATACGTAAATATTTTGAACAGATGGATTTCATATATTTTGTGTATATTTTTATATAAAATAATGAACGTCCGTATCGTTTACAATTATTATTTATACGTTAAACAAGTTTTAAAGTTTTTTGTTGGGACCAATAAGTGGTGGTGATAGTGGTGGTAGTGGTGGTATCACTTTACAAACAAACTTGAACGTCCAATCAACGAGCATTTCATCCTTAAACTATCGGAAAAGATAATATTGACAACGATTCTTGAAGGAAAATCCTAACCGAAGTAGCAGGAATCATCATCGAACTTCTAGATAGTAATTTAATTGACGGAACCGAAAACATTCAATTTCTAAATCTAATTCTGTAACACGAAACATTCAATTATTAAATCTAATTTTGTAACACGAACGAATTTTAAACGAACAACAATTCTTGTTCTTTCTATTCGTTATCGATTTAAATAAATAAAAAAAAAATAAATAAATAAATAAATAAATCGCAATATCGAGAGGCGTAGGGTTTGTTTTTTCTTTTTTTTTCTCTCTCTCTCTCTCTCAATATTTGTCAATTCGATCGCGATCGATGATTCCTGATGTAACGCGAAGTTATCTCGTAAAATTCGATATGTTCGTTCGCTTTCGTTGATCCAATATAAAAAGAAAAAAAAAAAAAAAGAAAAAAAGAAAACGTTACTTCTCGAAGAGAAAATATTTTCACGACGATATAACCAACACATATATCTGCAAAAAAGATCTACCTTGTGGAAAGTATAGTAAGTACACTTATGTATACATATATATATACATATATATATATATATATATAGACACCCGGTATACGAAGGTATAATCTGATTGACTATTAAAACGAGTACTATACAAGCGAAATATTTAAATAACTTTTTTCCATACCATATATATATATATATGATGCATGTATAAGTTGAACACAATTCTGCAGTCGAGAATATAATCCGACTCGGTAATATTTCAGTATCAAAAGCCACGAAAGCTTCTTTCCGGTTATTCCGGGAGAACGATTATAACGCACCGCATGATTTTCAATATGCTTTTCACACGAGAATACTCTTGAGAGATTTTTCGGCTTTAATGCGTAATACGTTCATTAAGTATAATAACGAACGTATGTAGTATTATAATAACGTGGTATATTCTTGGAAAATAATGATTAGGGTTATAACGAGAGTATTCACTTTCTACACACACACACACATACACACACACGTACACAACTCTCTTTCTCTCTGACGTAGTATTCTGGGATTTGCCAATAATATGTCAATAAAATATTAATTTTAGTTATTGCTAAAGGGTTCATGCAGGTGTCCTATGCGCAATTTAATTTCCTCTTTGTATTACACACAAATATATATATATATATATATATATACACACACGCGCGCGTTCATATATATATATATATATATACACGCAGCACGTATACATTTAGCAAACTCTTTTGTAATTTCCGATATTATTAATGCTTTTCATCCGCTATGACTGTTTGAACGAAACAATTAACGCATATGTTCGAGAAGAGAGAAAGATAGACAGGGTGGTAACAACGAGTTAGTAGCAACAGTCACGTTTATTATGATGTATCTTGTTCGACTCTTCTGATCAATCATAAAAGTATCGAACAAATACAGAAACAAAATATTACTCTCTTTCTCTCTCTCACTCTCTCTCACTCTCTTTTACTCTTGTACATGTAGGGGTAGTAGAAAACGATACACACACACATATATATGTATATAGAGGAAATAGTGAAAAGACAAATGAGATTTATAACGAATAATGTACGAATTTGTTGGAAAATTCTCCTGGCAGCATAAATTATGTCAACTTTTCGATAATTTAACCGTACGCTTTCGAAAATTATCATATAGAATCGTTTGAGGTGTTTTCTCTCTCTCTCTCTCTCTCTTTCTCTCTCTTGGTTGAGTGTTCGTTTGAGCATTAAAGTCTCTCGAAAGAAATAATTAAAAGGTCCATCACGCGAGCGTAATTTTCGTACTGTACTCTTTCTTTCTTTTTTTTTCTTTGTTTTTCTTCTTTTGAGTAAAGGAAATGAATAAAACACTTCAATCTAAAATACTCGAAGAATAAATATTTTCAATTATTTTTTTTTTTATTTGGACGAAGATTTTATAACGCGTATACATGGAAATCAATTTATATCGGCTTGGTTGAAAATTGTGTGTCGAAAGTTTAAGAAAAACAAAATTTGCGTGATCGATGATATTTACGATAACAATTGCAAAATTTCTAATCTAAGATTTCGTATTATCGTCGTCGTCAGAATTAAAAACATGCATTTGACGGAAGAAAATATAAACGCAGATTATTTTAACCATTTCGTACAGTTAACACGGATATTTCGTGTTAGAACCAAAACTATTTTCTTTTTTTTTTTTTTACAGAGTTATTCCATTTGTTTAAAAAAGAAAAGAAAATAAAGAAAATATATATGTAAAATATAATGTTAATTACATTAAAAGATCTAAAAAAAAAAAAAGGGGCTACAAATGCAAGACTCACGTATATTGTCGGAAAAGTAACCAAAAAAAAAGTATATTAACCCTACGAGAATATAAAAGGGTTAACATGCTTAATCGAATAATCTATTTAAAAAGATTCATCAATAAAAATGTGTTTCAATATATACTGACCAAATAAAATGGATAACTGTAATAAATAAAAAAAAAAGAAAAAAAAAAAAAAAAAGAACTGATCGTTAGATGGACTATTTGCGCTCGCGTGCGTCAATTGAAATTTTCTATGCATACATATATATATATACACACATATGTGTATCGAACACAAATATATACACACACACACACATATATATATGAAAATAAATAAAAAAAATAGGGGAAAAAAAAAAAAAGAAAAAAAAGATAGAAAGTAACAACCGAGGACACGCGTATGTATGGGTTATTTTTTCCCATGTGCGAATGAATGTGTGTGTGCGTGGTGTAGTTCGTTGGGCGTAAAGCAAAATCAAATAGCGCGCTGTGCTCTATTAAAAGTCGAATAAAACTCCCCCGAGAGGATTATGATCGCATGTTTTAACCGCCGCACAAATGACGCGACGGGGGTTTGTAGTATCACACCCTGAAGAGACCTCCCCGCCCCCCCCATTTACCCTTTCCCATCGGTGTACGCATCCAACACGTTATACTATTCCTCTCGCTTCGTTGTTGAACGGAACCAACCATCGCATCCGTCGTGTGTCATTCAAGCCACAGATCGTGAAAATCGTCCATGGAATTCGCCATTTTTCTTCCCAACCCTCCCCACCCCCTCCCACTACCACCCCTGGAACCAGCGCTGTATCTCTCTCTCTCTTTTTTTTTTTTTTTGTTATTTATTTTTTTTCTTTCCCCTTTAAATCTGCTTTTATTTGCGGATACGAATAAAAAAAAAAAAAAAAGAGAAAAAGGGGGAGGGGAAAAAAAGAAAAAAAAAACAGAAAAAATGTATAAACGTTTGTTTGAATCGATATAATCGAATAAAAGACATCGCGCGTCGCGAACTCTGTATAGAAAAAAAAAAGAAAAAGAAAGAAAGAAAATAAAATAAAATAAAATAAAATAAAATAACGTTGAATGATTAAATGACCCCTCCCATCCTCCACCACCACCTACACCCCACCAGCACCCCCACGATCCCGTTTATTAAAGCGAGTATCTCTCTTTATAGAGGGACGCAATGTAGTTGAGAAGAACACAGTGTGCAGAGTGCTCATTAATAGTGCAAGTTGTATGCATACTCGCATAATGGGGGGAGGATCGATGGGTGGATGGTTGGGGGAGGGCGGGGGTTCGCCAAGGCATTTATATACCGACCGAGAGATCAATGTTTTGTTTTAGAATTGTCGATGAACGTACAGTGCAAGAGTAGGAGAAAGAGGAAGAGGAAGGGGAAGGGGAAGGGGGTAACAGCCACTTTAAAATGATAACCATCCCCCGCCCCCCCCCACCCCAATCATCTTCGGCAAGAAATTTCTTTCGGAAATGATCGTACCAATTTTTCTAATATAAAATCATTAAAAATATAAAGTATAAATATTATATTGTTTCGTATTAATTTATCATCGATCATATAAAATATAAGTGAATATTTTTGAAGGGGGGATGATGTTAAATAAATAAACAAACAAAAAATAATATACGAAGGTATCGTTGGATGATTTATTTACGAATAATTATTGCTCTTATTTTTTCTCTTTTTTCTTTTATTTTTTTTTTTGTGTTCTTTTTTAGTAATGTCTATTCTAATATAATTTGAAACAGTTACTGTAATCAATTAAGCTATTGTGCCGAGACGAATAATAACGAGTAGATATAAATGACTTATGAATAATTCTTTATAAATTTTATATAAAAAATAAAAACAATAAAATATTATGAAAAAAAGGTGAGTAAAATATATATAAATATGTATGTTACCGATAAGATGTGGAAATCAGTTATTCTGCAGATTATCTAGGTAATATGCACATTAACCGTTTTCAAGTCTTAACTGTAGGTACTATAATATATTATTCGAAAAGAAAAAAACGAATGAGAAAAATTCATCATATTTATTGACTTAATATATATGGAAGTAATGAATTTAAAAATTTGTAATTTTGAAGGATTGTTTCAAATAGTATAACCTACGACAGTAAAAAATTTCAAATAGATTCATCAATTTTTAACAGAGTTATGATTTTTACAAGCGTTAGGAATAAAAATTGCATGTATAATATTTTCCCTTTAAAGCTTTGGCGACTGACTCTGTTAATATTTAAATTATAAGCTCAAAATTTACAGGAATTTCATTTTATGCATTTAGAAGATATTTAAGGGGCGGAAAAACAAATATTCCAAAATGATGTGTAAATAAAAATCATCTGAATATATGTATATATATATTAATATATATATATAACAAATATTATACACATGTATATATATGGACCGTTTATTTTGAAAATGGTTAATCATTTTATTTAAAAAATGAGATATCACATAATTTATACTTAATTTAGTGTAAACTTTCTATTTAAAACTAGTTAGTATTTAATTTCTTAAAAAATGTTAATACTTTATCCAATTTAAAATTGACCGGTAAAATAAATTACGAAAGCATTGATTATGAAAGTGGTGTAAGTCCATTTGCAGCCTATAAATATACATTATTTTAGTCAAATTAATCTAAAAGTAATGTATATAATCAAATGACATATCGATAAATTAATAGAAACATTGTGAAACTTAATCTATAATATATATATATATATATTAACAAAGAAGTTATCAATAATTGTTCTATTTATCTAACACAATCCCAAGTGAAATTCACCTTTCTACAGTTTACACCTATCTCTTAGGAGCATTTAAAGGCCCCTGTCCAATCGGTTTGCACGCGACATTTACTAAGCTTATATGGGCTCCCCAGCTTTTAACATTGGTCTGACATGGTTTATCTCGTGAAGTTAACGACGATAATAGGGTAGAAGTTACGTTACAACGACCAATCCTATTCGTGTAACTTGCCACGAATCTCGCGTATTAAACGATTATCTTAACGCGATGTTACGTGTTTAATGTATTCAGGGGGTTGTTTCGGGACGCGAGCATTGAAACGCAGCTTCGAGAATAAGCCGATGAGAGTGGGTTACCAGTGGGAGGAGAGGAGGAGGAGGAGGAGGGAAAGAAGGGGTAGGAGGGTAAAGTAGAAACAACGATTTGACCCAGGTTACAACATGCAACCTGAATATCGCTCAAAGTCGTAACACCAAATGTATACGCGATAAGATTGCATCGCCAGTCTGCTGTTGCTGACCGTGTCTAAAATGATCCTAAATTTCAACGAAATTCAACTGATCGATGAATAGGATGAGAAGGAGACGCCCCGTTTTTCTACGTAAAAAAAAAAATAAAAGAATTTTTCCAAACTATTTTCCCTTTTACATTCTTGCATCGTAATTACATCATAGTATAGATTCATTTTCAATTGGGTTTTCAAATAATTTGCTTTATTGGGATATAATAATCAGTTAGGATAATAAATTGATGTTTGAAAAACAAAAAGAATTATTTCATTGTAGCCAAAAATAAAATTGATTATTTTAAACGAATAATAAAAAAGACGCTTTTATATATATATATAAATAATATATTGTATATATAATTGTAATGTATATAATATATAATTTGTAAATAGGTATCGTAGGGAATTTGGACATTAAAAAGAACTAGAACTTCGTTTTGATTAATTGGACGTTTCGTACCTTTATTGGGATTTCTTCAGCAACTAGAAATTTTATTTTCTTTTTGTTATTTTAATAATGCAATACAATTTTTACTATCTTTCGTTTTTTATTAAAAGAACTTTTATTTAAAAAATAAGTATCGTAGGAAATTTGGACATTAAAAAGAACTAGAACTTCGTTTTGATTAATTGGACGTTTCGTCCCTTTATTGGGATTTCTTCAGCAACTAGAAATTTTATTTTCTTTTTGTTATTTTAATAATGCAATACAATTTTTACTATCTCTCGTTTTTTATTAAAAGAACTTTTATTTAAAAAATAAGTATCGTAGGGAATTTGGACATTAAAAAGAACTAGAACTTCGTTTTGATTAATTAGACGTTTCGTCCCTTTATTGGGATTTCTTCAGCAACTGGAAATTTTATTTGTTTGTTATTTTTATATTACGAAATACACATGAGACCCATACATTATAAAATATTAAATGTTACCTTAATCTCTAAAGTTCAGCGTCTTTTTTATTTAAGCAAACACATACATTCTTGTAATATTCAAAACACTACACATCTAAACTTCCTTATCTCTTGATATAATTTGTGTTGTAATAATCCGAAAATTTTGAGGTAATCGATTACCCCTGTAGCTTTTGTTTTTCGCCAAAAGTATCTAACAGATTGAGAAAAAGATTTGAGATGATATTTGAAATAGGAGAAAACTCTATGAGAGTCCTCCTCCTCCTCCTCCTCCTCCTGGGGATTTTCCTAGTTTCTGCGTTTGTAGAGAATTGCAAGAGATGAGAGAGAAAAAGAGAAAGAGAGAGAAAACGCCTTCGCCATTAACTTTGATGTGCTTATAAAACGCAGCAGGAGATTCGAGTTAGTACAGGATCGACGTGTGCCCATTACGTGCCTACATATATATATATATA
>NW_014569616.1:155200-161527 GCF_001313835.1 Polistes canadensis
ATATATATATATATACACCCCCTGAACCATAGAAAGAGGGTAAAGGACATACAGATAGGGAGAATCCATAAGAACAAAACAAGATAGAGAAGGGAGGGGGGGTGGAGGGGAAGGGATGGTTTTGGTACGAGCCAGCAGTGTACGTTCAGCCAGCAACCAGCCGGCCATATAGAGTTTCCAAATTTAATAGCCCTGTGTCGAGTAGAAAACGTAGGAATGAGGAATGGGTATACATACATACACACCTCCCCCCCCCTCATGCACGCATACACGTTGCCCGAATGTACAGGGAACCAGCAACGATGGGTCGCTCTCGACCATAAATACAAGAGCTGGTTGATTATACGGAACTCCAGTGTCAAAACACCCCATCCTAACCAACCCTCAGTTGTGAGTTTCTCTGTTCACTTTCATTTTTTTATCTTCCGATCCTATCCAGTTATTCAACGTAAAGTAACCACCACCGACCAGCAGCAGTAGCAGGAGTTATCCATCCATCATTGTACATATATCACCGGAACCTTATTTTCTTTTAAGTAGATTCCGAATGTTATCAATACGAATATTTAGAATCAAATATAATATTTCGTTTGGATAGTATAATATATCGTTTTCGTATATATAAATACATTTAGAGAATCGTAACTCAATAATAACAATCACATTTCTATTACATGTTGTATATATGTATATGTATATATCATATATCCAACAGTATAACGTTTACCTTTCATAGGAATAATCTAATCGTGGTAATCGACTTATCGACACCTCGTTCCATGTTGGTATCTATCCTATCTACGCGTTCTGTTTGTTGGTAGTTAGATAAACCTATGTTTTACAGGTTTAACTATACACAACGTATAACACTATAATATACTTGGGAGTTTGAACACACGTATGTATTTTACACTAGCAGCCACTTGTAGATAGCTAGCTGAACACGCCTAAATCGTTGAGTTTCACTCTCGCATAAGTCCTCCTCCTCTTCCTCCTCTTGCTCCGCAAAGAGCATATGTATGTAGGTGATATACACGTGTATATATATATATATACATGGTCCTACATATGTACATATGGACGAGCAGTTCATTGCCGTGCTACCGAGAGAAACTGAGTGAATCGTGCGATTACACGAACCGCGGTTGTGTAGAGGTCGGGAAAGCAGCAGGTTGGCAAGCAATTTCAGTTGCTGCTCGGGTTCACCAACTGCGAATTTTCCCTACCCTTCTCTTTTCCACCCCTTCCTGGTACTGCTGTTACTGCTGCTGCTACTCACCCTACTCTTCTCTCTTTCCTCTTTTACCAGAACACTTTGTCTAACGGTCGATGTTTCAGCTTCTATCTCGGCACCATTCAACATCCTTTCTCTCTCTCTCTATCTCTCTCTCTCTTTCATACACACATATATATACACACACACATGTAATATCTCGTTGAATCTCTCTGTTTCTCTATCGATTCTTAAATCCCTTTTCGGATACCTATACGGTTAAGGTATGTACCTGTTTGCACGCTTTTAGACACCAAACAGGAAAATCGGCGGCATGGTAGAGAAAGAGGATTAACATTTAACTTCGATGAGAAGTAGTGCCACGTGACGTGGCACAAGACTTGAGACTCTATCTCGATTGTTTTACGAGACTAGTCTATCTCTCTCTCTCTCTCTCTCTCTCTCTCTCTCTCTCTCTCTCTCTCTATCTCTCTCTCTCTCTATCTTTGTCTTTTTCTCTCTCTTTCTTTCTTTCTCTTTCAGCTAAACACTACCGGGATTATTATGCCTTTGTTAACATTTTCCCAACCACCTTTCCTGATCGAACTTTCGACTGTATTATATTACCCTCCAAGAAACTTTGCATATACTCGTATGGATACAGATATTAGAAAACCAATCAAATAATAATAAATTTAATATATAATAAAATTAATAAAAAATCGTTCACACTGAGATCAGATTACTAAATGATAAATCAGTGAAGATCAATTATAAGACTAAGGGGATGTGATATTATCACGAAATTAAGTAAACTACAAACATTATATACGTTAATAGAAATAAATTTTCATTGAAGATGAAAAAAAAGAACAAAAAATGGGATAAAAATTAATCAAAAATCGCTCATTGAGATCAAATTACCAAATGATAAATCAGTAAAGATCAATTATAAGACTAARGGGRTGTGATATTRTCACGAAATTARGTAAACTACAAACATTATATACGTTAATAGAAATTCAATTTTTATTGAAGATGAAAAAAAAGAACAAAAAATGGGATAAAAATTAATGAACAATCGTCCAACTGAAACCAGATAACCAAATGATAAATCAGTAAAGATCAATTATAAGACAAAGGGGGAAGGGTAGGGAAGAGGGGGGAGGTGATATTATCATGAAAGCAGGTAAACGTGGGACACGATCTCTGTTGCTTTATTCGTACGCAGTCACGATTGCGAATACGAAGGTGGGTAAGAGGAAGAAGGGTTGATGAAAGGATAGGATAATACACAGATATATTTCTATGTATAGGTGGTAATGTAGGTAGCTCTTCCTACTACTACTACTATTACTACTACTACTACTACGTGTACCAGCACATAGATGACGATGACGACGGGAACAACAAACTACGAGAGAGAGAGTGAATCGTGCCATCACTATTCTATTTCTCTTTCTATCTCCCATATATTCGGCGTAACGTACAATCAGCGATATTGTCACGAACCAACGAAACCGCAGCAATTTCCTAGGCGACACGCGTGCCTGGATTATCTTATAATTCCAAGCTTTATACGTGAGGAGCCTTTCATGAAACACGAACTACCATCCTCTAAACCACCCACTCTCACTCACTCACTCACTAACTCACCCTCAGCCCATTCTTCCCCTTCCCCACCATCAACCGAACGCCAACAGATACTCGATAGGCACTTCTCTCTATCTCTCATCAGTCATACTGCACATTCTATGTTTAGCTATCCTCCTCCTCCTCCCCCTCCTCCTACTCCTCCTCCTGCTGCTTTTCTCTTTCTCTTTCTATTCGTCGTCGCAGAATTTCGATTAGGCTAACACCAGTATCCGCTAGTACGATGATATCGAACACGAAACTAACTCTGGGTTTATATTGTGAGATATTTTCTGAAGATATCTTACCCCCCACCCACCCCATCCCTCCTCCCGACCCTTCCCCTCGACCAGTTTTTCTCTTCTCTTCTTTTCGTTCCACTCGTGTTTTTAACTCGCGATAATAATTCATTGAGATAGTTTGATAAGTAATACAGATATAATACTTTACGTACCCATTAGAATTTTACCGCGTGATCTGTCGGTAATGGAAGTTACTTGAAAACAGAAAAAGGTAATTAGGCAGGTAATGGGAGAAGTGGCATGTAAGCAGGGAAGATAAAAATAATATTAAGATTGTTAGAATTGAAAGAGAGAGTATTAACACATTGGGGACTGGTGGCAACTTTTTTGAAAATTTACCACATGTGGCCGGCTATTATTTTGAAATCGGATATGGTAGTATAAAACAATATAAATAAACTTGAATAAATTTTATTCATTATTTAACTCTCTTAATATTTCTTAAAGAAAAAAGAATATATATATTATTTTTCTTATTTCATTTTCTTTTCTTTTTTTTTTAACACGAGTTAACTCTTGATTGGTCCCCAATGTGTTAAGATTGTCAGAATTGAAAGAAAGATAAGGAAGAATAAGCCTAAGTGTCGTTTCTTTATTTATAAGTATGAAAACTATAGAATTTAAGGAATTATTGTAAATAAAATTTATGTTGAATTCTTTATTAATCTGTTTAATGAATAAAATCTCTATTTATAGTGAAACTCAATTTCGTTTATTCACCAATAAAAGATAGAAGAGCATTATATATATATATATATATATTTTTTTTTTGTTAAAACACAATAATTAAAAACATTGGAGAACATCAGGGAAAAGGGTTTCTTCCTGATTGTTGCTATTCGTTTCGGATTTACTTTACGATATCGTTCTTCCTAATTTTGTTGTCACAAATTCGTGTGTTGTTTTCTGTTTATAATTTCTTCGATAGAACAATCGTATCTTAACTTTTGAAAACAGTAATCTAACCTTTCCCCTTTTCCCCCTCCCCCTTGAAACAATTTTATTAACTGTATGCATATTTAATAGTATTGATTATAAAAAAAAAGGAAAAAAATCGTGTCAATGAAAAAACGAAAATCAACGAATGATTAAAAACAACAACAACAATCACAACACTACTACTACCACCACCACCACACCACCACCACCTCCATCACCACCGGTCAGAACACTATTGAAATAAAATTCACGATAAAACGTGTATTGAGATATTAAAAAAAAAAAAAAAAAATCTAAACAAAAAGAGAAGAAGAAAAGCACGAATAAGTTCAACGTGATCTGGAGATTTATTTGTCTCTCCCGAGGCCTCAGCCAAGACTGTCGGTTTCATTTCGGGAGACACCCCTTCGAGCCTCCTCGCGATTCGGTCACCCCCAGCACAACACACATACACATACACACACACAAATTTGCTCCCGGTATTTATAAACAGAGAAGGCACCACTTGGAATCACGCGAAAATAACCCTCCGGTAAATTGTCGGATTAAAAAAGAAGTAGAAAAAAAAAAAAACGAAACAACATTTCTATTAACGAATTGAAATGTTCGATTTGTTCCTATTTGATTTGTGTGTGTGTGTGTCTGTTTATGTCTAACGAGAAATTATTTAAATATATATATTTGTTTTGTCTACTTCTTCTTCTTTCGTTTGCTTTGCTTTATTTTTTAATTATCATTATTCATATTTATTGGTAGTTGAACTTTCATACGACGGAAGTAAACCCCAACAACAACAACATGAAGAATATTTTTGTATATATTATAGTATAGAAAATATAATTCGAATAATTGATTTCGATTTAATTCTGCTCGTTCGACGGAATCGTCAATTTTCAGCTTTGTGAAACAAACTCAACAACGCAACGACGGCAACGGTGGTGATGGTGATGGTGATGGTTTTTCGACGAGGCAAAGAGTTAAATCGTAATTAGCGAATTGGAAAACCTCACGAGATATCGATAATATCATACGAAAATCACCATTTTCTACGAATCGTTAAAAGCGCAATTTTTCCTCCACCACCACCCCCCCCCTCACCTTCCTTCTTCTCTACAAAAATTTGGAGAAATTTGTACGCATATTGCATCGTATTATTTTCTAATAATACAAGATACAAAATCGAAGTTTCATGTTTTTCCTTAAAATTAAATCCAAATCAAATTATTTATTTATTCTTATATATTTTTATATATATATTAATTATATCTGCATTTGAGTTTAGAAATAAAAATTCTATATTGTTCCCACATTGGTGATGTAAATTATATTCAATATGTGTATATATGATAATTTCTATTGTTTACTCACAATTATTATCTATAATTTCAACTACCAATTTATAAGTGGTAAAATACAATTAAGGGATTTTTATTACACAATTCTGTATATAAATTCATGAATACATCAAGGTATCTACACACACACACACACGCACGCACATGCAAAAAGATACTTCTACATATATATATATATATATATATATATATATTAATTATATCTGCATTTGAGTTTAGAAATAAAAATTCTATATTGTTCTCACATTGGTGATGTAAATTATATTCAATATGTGTGTATTTGATAATTTCTATTGTTTACTCACAATTATTATCTATAATTTAAACTACCAATTTATAAATGGTAAAATACAATTAAGGGATTTTTATTATACAATTCTGTATATAAATTCATGAATACATCAAGGTATCTACACATACACACACACGCACGCACATGCAAAAAGATACTTCTACATATATATAAATTTTGTATAAAATATAAAATGTTATACACATTCTTCTATCAATTGCTATAACTCATTCAAATCTCGTACTTACTAGGAAAAAACAATTCTCAAGGGAAAGGGATTTTTATTACACAATTCTGTATATTATAAATATATGAATACATCAAATGTAGTATCTGCATATACACACATATACAAAAAGATACTTTTATATATATATGTATAACTCTTTTATAAAATATAAAACTATATAATTCCAGAAGAGCAAATCCGATATAATTCATTAATGTCGACGGCAACGCGAGCAAAGCGCGAATTTTATAATTATCGTATATCCAGTCGAAATGAAACGCATCGAATCTTTTCCTATATAAAATTTTATATATCCTCTGTCTTCTCTCTCTTTCTCTTTCTCTCTCTTTCTCTCTACGATTTTC
>NW_014569616.1:162702-166162 GCF_001313835.1 Polistes canadensis
CTAATCTTTAATAATAATTATTTATTATAAGTCATATTGTTGTGATTCTTCTGATAATATTTAACGATAACGAGTATCGGACAAATATCTAAGTCGATGAAAAAAATCCAAATAAAAATAATCAAACAAAATAACATTTCAAATAAAACACATTATTCTCGCGAAAGAAAGAAAACCAAAAAGAACTAAAAACAACAAACGTAGGTAGTAGAAAAAAAGATGGACAAATTTGTTTCTTAACTTTTACTTTTTTTGTTTTGTTTTGTTTTATTTTTCTGAAAAGATATCGATTGCGAATCGTACGGAAAAAAGTTTCGCGAGTTAATTCCTATCGCGTTTTAAAAGTATTACTGCTAGTTGCTACGACTCGCCATGGTAACACATGTCATTAGGGTGGAAAAATCAGCTACCACACCAACCAACCAACCAACCAACCAACCAACCAACCAACCAACCAACCAACCAACCAACCAACCAACCAACCAACCAACCAACCACCACTACCAACTACCAACGTACGTGTTCATAGAGAAAACGCGATACAAAGAAGAATTGAACACGCGGCAGGCAGGCACTCCACCATATGAAAGAACGAAAAAGAAAAAGAAAAAGAAAAAGAGAAATAGAAAGAGACGAGAAAGAAAATCTATATGTTAGTAGTGGGGGAAGTGGTATCGAAGAGCTAGAGGATTGGAGGAAAGTGGGAAGTTTGGATCAATGGAAGGGAGAGAGAAAACCAATCAAACCGTCATTTGTAATCAATTAAAAGCCAATAAAACCGGTGCTGATTGGACGGTAGAGGTGCGAGTAGACTGAAATGGGGACAAAATAATACCGGGTCATTTACCGGGGTTTGGTGTTCATTTCATTTCTATAGGGAACACACAACTCGTGTTTCGGTTGTTAGTTCTTGCTGTTACTGCTACTGCTGGTTGATACTGCTCTACTGATTTTCTAGACATGTTCTTTAAACCCTAACCCTCTTCCCCTACTCCTACCCCTACCCCTTCTCCTCTCTCTTTCTCTCATTCCTTGTTCCTACCCTTTCTCTTTTTTTTCTTCTTCTTCTTCTTCTTCGAGCCGTTGATTTCAACCACTTTTCAAAGAGGGATTATTATTGGATGGATGCTGAAAGGGGTTAGGGGTGGGGGTTGGTTAATAGTAGGTGGGGATCAGAGGGAGGATGAATTTTCCCTAGCAACCCCTAAAACACTTTTTTTCTTTCTTTCTTTCTTAGCTTGGTTGGTTGCTTGCTTGCTTGCTGTTCCAATTTCATTTGTTTTTTGTTTTTTTTTCTTCTAAACGTTGGAGTAACGCTCTTTTTATTTTCAAACTTGTTCTGGAGAACACAACTCGTCAACACGACCGAACCACCCCCGTTTGATTCCTCTCGAACGGTGTTGTACCCAGGCGTACGATAAATGAACTGAAGAAAAAATCGCGTGAAAAATTCCCTTCTTCTTATTCCTAAACCCTAATCATCATAATCATCATCATCATAATCATCATCTTCAATTCGTCATCTGTTTTTCCAACACCGATCAACCGATTTCACAAGTGATATATTCAAGTATAATGTTTTATATGTTGGAATCGTAGAAAAACTAAGAGAATTATTCTACTACACCTCTCACTTCCACCCTCTTTTTCTTCGTCTACCTAACGAACAACCATTTTTTTTGTTCTCCCTCTTCATTCTTCGAAAACTCGTACGAGGAGCTGGCAAACAAAAAATAAGAACTACCCGAACCATTTTTCTTTTCCCTTTTTAAGCGTTTCCAGCAGCTTCCAGAGTTTAAAACTCGATTCGTTTAGTAGAAGAGAGGGTGGGCACCATCCCCCCCACACTTCCTTCCGCTGGAATTTTGACGCGGCATTTTGTTTGTTTTTTTCTTAAGGCTTAGCATTAGGTTCTCGATCGTGGATAAAGAAAAAAACATGCAAACAAACAAACAAAAAAAGAAGCACTTTTCTAATTCGCGAGAATTCGTGCATCAAAAAGGTGGGATATTTTTAATTCACCCCTCCCCTCCCCTCTCCCCCATTTCAAAGAGATTCTCTGTGCGTGTGTACGTGCGTCTTTTCACGATGACCAAAATTATAGCTTCGAAATGGAATAAATCTCATGGTAGAGAACGCATTGGGGACACAATTATTAGCGATATTTATGATCCACGCCTAACAGATAGGGTAGGAACATAAATTTAAACAATACACCCCCCTAACGATCTTCTCTTTCCTCGTATCGAGGATTTTTAAACCGTCTCCAAACTCGTACGTGACAAAAACAACAACAACAACAACAACAATGCATCCTACGAACCAATCCGACAAAATATAAGCTTTCAACATACGCTTTATTTCCCCATAACCCCCTCTCTCTCTCTCTCTCTCTCTCTCTCTTTCTCTTTCTCTTTCTCTTCTTCCTCATCCTCGTACTCCACTTTATCCACCTGTTCCACCCCCTTAAAACTACGAATAAAGATTTACAATGTTTGTTGATCTACATAGGCCAAAATAATGATTTATACGTTTCGAAGCTTAAACACACACAACATTTACTCTCTCATACATTTTCATGATGACGTAGGGATGACGCAAATTCGTTTATATTATATATATATATAATATAATAATGGAACATTTTTTATGTGTTTTTATCGTCCGCATTTTATTACAAATTATTGGACATGGTTATTTGACCACGTGTAGTAGGTTAAGGGGGTGGGGGTGGGGAGAGGTGGTAACAAGTTATTTAGAAGGCCAAGAATCTTAATTCATCCAAATATTTTCTTTTTTTTTTTTTTTATATAAATAAAAAGGATTGTTAGATCTTATTAAAACACGTTATTTATTTAACATCAATTTTTATTTTAAACAAACAATTAAATTGTTTTAATTAAAATTTAAAACACAATTAATTATTTTAAACAAATGTTTCTTTTCTTTTTATTATTATTAGTATTATTATTATTCCTTTTTTATTTTAATTTAAAACACGCGAATGGTAACAGCTAGAAAGTCCGCATAGGTAGATACATAAATAAGTAGTTTTGAAACTATTCAAAACTCTTATAAGCATTTGCTGTAATTTATCGTAGTGTCTTTTTTTTCAATTGAGAGAGGAAATAGAACAAGAAAAAGATACCTTCTTATTGAAAACTAAATAATCCTTGAAGTACAATAATATCGCGTAATAAATATTATCAAAAATATAAAAAAAATAAAAAGAATCCATTTCAAACTAGACAGAGAAGACGATCTCGGTAAAAAAAAAAAAAAAAAAAAAGAAAATCGATTTTTGTGTTGTTACCCATCGAACATTGATCATACGAAAAAAAAAAAAAGAGAGAACTCCTGTCATCGGCTTTCGATTTCAAAATTTCAATATCCTATCCAACGAATTCTCGTTTCAGGCGTCTATCCTTTATATTTCTCTCTCTCTCTCTCTCTCTCTCTC
>NW_014569616.1:168696-170721 GCF_001313835.1 Polistes canadensis
GGTTTTATTTTAAATGAAAATATTTCAATATATTTCAATTGAAATATCACAAATATCTCTTGAACATTAAAAAATGGATTTAAAACATCATTAGTCTAGCGTAACGTTCGAGGATAAATGAATTTTGACTACGTTAAAGGGGAATTCAAATAAAAGCAACAACCAGTTATTATGATGGACGAGTTTAAAATCTGTCGGGAGTAACAACAAGAAAAAATATATTCTGATGAAGGTACGTATCATCTGACAAAAGCACGCACATAAGATCATGTTTTATTTTAATTAGCTACACACACACGCCCAAAACAACAACAACCACAACAATCATTGTTTCTTCCTCTTTCCAAAAAGAAACCACCACTCCACCCCTACCCCCAGCCCGTCTCAAAAAAGAAAAAACCGACCAAAAACAAAATTGCATTTATGCATTTATATGAAATCATTCAAAATGATGTTCAAACGCGTCCACAGATATACACGTGAGTTTATTTATTTTTTTTTTATCGCGAAAACATAAAGTCAAACATACACACACGTCTGTCTCACATATGCACACTCACGCGCGCTACTATTTTTTATGTATATGATTTTATTATTCGATTGTTTTATCTCTCTCTCTCTCTCTCTCTCTATCTATTTCTTTCTTTCTTTTTCTGTATATGCTTGGCTCGCACACTTCGAATAAATTTGCGTGTGACATTATGAAGTATTGTTAATTTACAGAACGAATGCCGTATTTATCTTTCAAATTAACACTCCCGTGCGCGCGCAGACATACACACACACACACACATAAACGAGGAGCCCGACAATACACGAGGAGGATAGTCGTCGGAGTAAAAATTCATTACGTTTTTCGTTCGTTATTCATTTTCATTACGATGCACGTTGACAAATTTTATTTACGTTAAATTAAGGAGACACGCCACCAAACTCAAACCGGTTCCCATTCGTACCCAACCGAGAGAGGGGTGTAGTGGGGTAGGATTGAGTGGGTGGATAGTCTACAACAGGCGTGTGGGTGTCGTTGATAAAGGAATTTCAAATTTTGTATCTCTTAACGAGTACACGATGCCCGTATTCCTAACTTTTTTTTTTTTTCATTTCATTCCATACCATTTCATTTAATTTATAATATTTATTAATAAATTTGTTCGTATCGAGATAATATTATAATATGTTATAACAACAATGTCTCGAATTAAATGACCAAGATTTATGTGTTTTTCAAGGCTACTAATTAGTAGTCCAGTAAACGTGTTCTTTTTTTATTTTATTTTATTTTATGTTAACAGTGCAAAACAAGATGCAATTGTTGAGAAAAATTTATATAAAATATCCGATTATATATTTAATTATTATTAGTATAGATAATATTATAATATATTATTAAAAAAAAAAAAACTATACGTCTAAAATGAAATAGCCAAAATTTATGTGTTTAAAAAGGTTTCTAACTGCCTAGTACTTCAATAAAGTATTCCACATTTTTCTTTTCTATTTATATTCTAAGTTAACGGTCCAACAAGAGGCAATTGTATGAAAATATTGTACGTTAACGTAGGAAGGGTTTACATAAAATATCCTAGCTAAATTGATAATTTATGATTTAAGTGGAGATTGTCGGGTAGATAAAACGAGAATATATCTACCTTTAAATATATCTCCTGTACGATAACTATAGCAACCAGTGAACATTGTACGAGCTCTGTGTGATATGTAAGTTCGTACTACGTTACCCACCTATTAAAAAATGACTATCTTCCGCTCTGAAGAGATACTAGCAAGAAAAACTTGCGAAAAAGAAAGAAAAAGAAGAACAAAAAATACATGAGGAATTATGGCGTTTGCTGGATACACATAAAAGTCGAATTATTTTCAAATTTCACTATAAAAACTATTATTAAAAGTGGAACAAAATTATTTTAATGATGAAAAACATTTGACGAATAACTACGAAAAATTCGCGACGCGAAATTCAATGCATTTAATCCAATTTATTCTACTTGTAGATTTTTTTTTTTT
>NW_014569616.1:172615-174676 GCF_001313835.1 Polistes canadensis
TGTACTTTAATTTAATATAAGTTTTATTAAAATTTATTCACTTTTAGCATAAAATATATTTACCATATTTTCAATACTGAAGATACCTAGATTATTAAACACTAGTTTAGATAGAATCAGTATTTGATTATGTGTGATAAAATAAGGTGTTTAGGATCAAATTGTATTGTAATATGTTAAGTTTTATTGAAATATATGACTCTGTAAAAAAGATAATATGTATTGACACGTGAACTGTAAATGATCAAGTTGCTGATGAAGTYCCCAGTAAGGGACGAAACGTACAACTAGTTCAAAATAAATTGTTCATAAGATTTATTAACCGTCTATAATTCCCTTTGAGACTTATATATTAATAACATATTTTTTGACAAGAATATTGATAATTAAATTAAAAATAATAATAATAATAATAAATAAATAAATAAAAAGTAAAAAATTTTGCGAACGATTATCGCGAAAGATTTATAATACTGGTTGAATTTTATTTCAACTTTGTGATATTATTCAAATATTTCTCGCAGAATATAATCAAATAACATCTACGAAGGTACAATAATAATAATAATAATTATTATTATTATAAGCTAACGCATTATTATAGTTTATGATACGGTTAATTAAAGCGCACGAAAAGCATATTAATTTTTTCTCCTACGAGTTATGCAGCAGATCGTTATGCAGATCGGACAAGTGAATTTTTGAAATATGTATAACGGTGCTGCTGCAATAGGACTGTATACGACTGTGTATCGTGAATATTATTTTATATTTTTCAGAATGGGAAAGAGAGAGAGAGAGAGAGAGAAAGAAAGAGAGAGAAATGATCGTTGTTAATTTCAGAATTGACAATAGGTTAAAAGAACAACTTATGGTCGTTTAAATTCCAACCTAATCGTCGACAAACACGCGTGGGAACTTTCAAACAAATCATGCACCACCAACACCCTCCTTTCACCCCCTCCAACACCGTATAAATAAAATTTGAAAACGAATTTTTGATAATTAAACGTTAATTTGTTTATGCAGATATGTATGAAAAAAACTATACAATTATATTAATAAAAAAAAATTACGCAATTATATTACGGAAACTATTACTATGTATTGAACAAGAGAGAGAGAGAGAGGGAGAAGTTTGTATGTATTTTTTAATTGAAAATCGGTGTAGGTTTAGAAAAAAAAAAAAATAATTCACTTACTGGGGTGCTCCACGAGACCGTATTTCAAAGGGTTAATTAATTTTACTGACATATAATAGTAATATATATTAAATGCAATAAATTAAATAACTGTATCGTAAATAAATTTTTAACTGTTATCATATTGATGATTTGTTTCTTGTAGCTTACATTAACCGATTGTATAAAATATTAAATTTGAATATTATATATTACACGACTATCGTCGATATACTATTTCCAGACCCATAAATAATTATTAACAGCATTCCCATAGATCATATCCTTTTCTTCGTAATCGTATTTTATTTGACTGCAATATGCATTATTAATATGACTAATATAAATCTTAATATTATTATTAATAATATGAAAAAAAAACGTCCAATGGTTTCTTCCTTCAATAACAAAATAATCAAAGTACTTTTTAATGAGAAGTCGTACAAATTAAAGTTTAAAGAAAAGAAAATGAAACAAAAAATCATAATAAATAGTTGGAATAGTAGTCTATCGTCGATATACTGTTTCCAGACCCATAAATAATTATTAACAGCATTCCCATAGATCATATCTTTTCTCTGTAATCGTATTTTATTTGACTGCAACATGCATTATTAATATGACTAATATAAATCTTAATATTATTAATAATATATATAAAAAAAAAACAATAACGTCCAATAGTTTCTCCCTTCAATAACAAAATAATCAAAGTACTTTTTAATGAGAAGTCGTATAAATTAAAGTTTAAGAAAAAAAAGAAAAAAATAATAAAAAGTAAAAGAAACAAAAATCATAATAAATAGTTGGAATAGTAGTAATGATAAGACATTGTAAAAAACTTTGTAAGTTGTGCAATAAAAACCTGATTATATATATA
>NW_014569616.1:175371-178472 GCF_001313835.1 Polistes canadensis
GTTTCTTCCTTCAATAACAAAATAATCAAAGTACTTTCTAATGAGAAGTCGTACAAATTAAAGTTTAAGAAAAAAAAGAAAAAAATATAATAAAAAGTAAAAGAAACAAAAATCATAATAAATATAGTTGGAATACTAATATCGATTTTAAAAAAGAAACGACATATACGAGATGGAGAAGTTAATAAATAAAGAGGAAGGTTCATAATAATCGTGCTTACCTTTCGACGGACGGATTTTAATAATGCAAAGGCGTCCCGCCGAGATTCGACTAGGTGGGAACTAAATCTACCCTGTCGTATAACGCGAAAAGCACTCGACAATAAAACTTACAATTGCATTTCCCACGTGATCCCCCTACCATCATCACCGTCACCATCACCACCATCACCACCTTCACCATCACCCCAATACTACAACTACTAATATACTAGTATATACGGGGGTTGTTCGTTGCTTGACAGTCCCGATAATTTTCATAGAAATTCGCGAGTCGACACGCTCGTTACGCACGTTCCGCACCATCGTCAAAGCCAACACCATCACCACCCACCCACCACCCACCCACCTTGGTGGCCTCTGCCGCTTCCGGTCTCCGCTTGCGGACCACCATCCTACTCATTCTCTTTCTCTCTTAAAT
Source organism: Polistes canadensis (assembly GCF_001313835.1). NCBI lineage: Eukaryota > Metazoa > Arthropoda > Insecta > Hymenoptera > Vespidae > Polistes > Polistes canadensis. Next base: position 176,012 of record NW_014569616.1, read on the forward strand.
GCAATCCCACGAACGAAACTTTTAATTACAGTTATATCTCGCGAAAATGGCGTCTCTACTTTTTCGAAGACACACACACACACACACACACACACACACACACGTATAACTTCGAGTACGTATACATATAGTATAGAATTGAAATTTCTGTGTTTAATGTTCCATTCGATTTTTACAAATATTATATTTAATTTTCTATACAAAATTCTATACAAAAATTTATAATGATTATTCCTATCGAATTTATTTATTTATTTATTTGGTTTTTTGTTTTTCGTAATTATTTAAATTAAATTATTTACGAATACATTTTTACTGGAAGTGAAAACACCAAATTTGACTCATACGAGAAAATTGAAGTTTCCTTGCAAAGAAAATAGTTTCATAAATCAATTGAAATGAAAGATTTATTATTACAAAAATTCATTGCAAATATTTCTTATATATAAATATATTTCATTTCGTAACTAAAAATTAACATATGTGTGTGTGCTTTTTTCAAAAATAATATTTAAAGTTTATATATATTTATATAAAATTTTATTACTTATTACTTAATTATTATTATAATTAAACCTTATATTATTTATTATAGTAATATATTTATTACTATATATATATATATATATGTATATAGTAATCAAATTTTTAATGAATCAAATTGGCTTACCTCGGATCCGTAAATCTAATATTAATTAACAACAAACAAAATTAAAAACTTTAAAAACAAAGTTAAACAAAACAAAATTAAAAACAAAATTAAAAAAAAAAAAAACAAAATTAAAAAAAAGAAAAACAAACAAACAAACAAATACATTTAATCCATAGATAATAACGTGGGAAAATATTTCGTATTTATCTTCTAAGAATGCTTTCAATCATTTTGTAAACGACACGATTGTGTATCATCTTTTTCTATACGAAGGAGAAAAAAAGAAAGTAGTATACTCGATAATCGGTTACGTGCCACGTGTCATTTTGAATTGACATGAGACAAAACGTAATGCTGAGAAGACATGTCGTTTTGTTTATTCGAACAAATATAAGTACTTATGTATATTTAAGTGTACGTGTGTGGTGTACGTGTTATTTGTGAATGGGGGAACTTTTCTGTTAGAATATTCAAGAATAGGATTGAGCCTTGAAAACATAAAGAGACATAAAGACTGGATGCATAGTACGAATGTTAAATAGATTCTATGTATTTTCATCTTATTATTATAATAACATATTATTTATTCATAAATACACATATGATATTATCTATTACAATATTTCTAACCCTAAATAAACTAAAATTAATTTAATTGTATTAGAACAAAAATTTTTATTTCTTTTTGAAAACAAAACAAACATTTAATGTTATTATTATAATCTTCGAAAATGTCGATGGGGGTGGTTTTTTATTTTTTTAAACTTCTTTCACACCACACAGCATTATGCAATTTTAATAAAATAAACGTATGTATTAAAAATTTATTAAATACGTTTTAAAAATTGTTTTGTTTTTTATAAAAATAAACAAAAATTATAGAAAAGAAGAAAGGAAGAACGCGAGATTATTATTATATATATGTATATGGGATAGGATCCTTAATTCTTTCGTTTTCTCACAGGCACGTGTATAATTATCCTGCAAACAAACTGGAGAATTATGAGATATATTATTTATCAAAAGTATGTAGATACTAATTACGTATGTATATGTGTTATACATCCACAGCTATCATTATGTATATACATGTAAAAAGAACCGAGATGCTCGTAGAAAACGTTTCCGGAATTTTGAGTAGGGTAATTAGCGAAAATACCAGCAATTTTTTTTTCTTCTCTCTCTCTTTCTCTCTCTCTCTCTTTCTCTTTCTCTTCACATAACTGCAAATCGCAGCTTTTATATATGCAATCCGCTTACACGCAACTTAGTACTTCGAATCCCGAACGTTTTATTTCTTTTTTTTTTTTTTTTTTTTTTTTTTTTTTTTTTTTTTTTTTTTTTTTTTTGTTTTTCTTTTTTTTTTTTTTCTTTTTTTATTTTTACGTTTTCATTTTTATTTCTTCACCTTGGTAATTTTATATAATAATATAAAAGAGGACAAAGGGGAAAGAAAAATCTAGCGGGCGTGCAACAAGTCGTGTAAATAAAAAAGATTAAGCTTATTTTTATTTTTTCTTTCGACGTGTGTTTTACTAAATTTTAAAAAAGAAAAAAAATAAAACCACGGACAAACCGAACCGCATATATACAAACGACACGCGAAGTAATTCAATGTCTGATATATATAACTATGCGCGTAGAGAATAAATAATATATAAATAATATAAAAATATATTATATGCCATAAATTGATAAGTTACAAAAAAATAAATAATTTGATTGGTTATACGAAACGATCTCAAGTATTATTAAATAAGCATAAATAATTTGTTTTATCTGATTATTAAAAAATATCTGTGATAAGTA
>NW_014569616.1:179281-180965 GCF_001313835.1 Polistes canadensis
CATATAATAATAATAATATAAAAATATATTATATGCAATAAATTGATAAGTTATAGAAAAAAAATTAATTAGATTGGCTATACGAAATGATCTCGAGTATTATTAAATAAGCATAAATAATTTGTTTTATCCGATTATTAAAAAATATCTGTGATAAATATATAATAAAAATATTATTATTATTAATACACACACACAATGTGGATACAAAAATAATATCCAATTTTTAGACCATTTATAATTCAAATAAATAAACATTGGTGTAAATTATTAATTAATCACTCCCATATAATAATGTAAACATTTATTTTTCCATATACATAATTTTTTAAACAAAGAGAAAGAAAGAAAGAAAAAAAATAGAAAGAAAGACAGAAAATAAAAACAATTTTTGCAAAACGTTATTTAATAAAACCATCCCCACCCCCCTCCCTCGTACATTTAGAAGATTCAGTTGATGAAACTAAAAGGGTGACTGGGATTTCTCCCTCTTCCACAGAGAGACAAACCTACATACACCCATCTACACATCATACACACACACATACATACATTCACATATTTCCCCATACCAACGAGTTGCGTGAAAATTAGAGCAGAACAGACGAACGATCGGTTGGCCAATGCAAAACGTGGAGAGGAGCTTCGTGCAAAGTATATACACACATATATAATATATGTCTGTGTATGAGTATGTACAAGAGAAAGAGAGAGATAGATAGATAGATAAAACAAGCACCTCTTTTGGTGTATGCACCTGTAATTTAGACTTTACGATCGCCATAACCGAGAATGCTTCTGTGCTTTTGGTAATACGTCGTCGCGTGAACCCTCTCACCCTATACACCCCTTAACTCTCTCTCTCTAACCATTCTTACCCAGCCACCCCCCGCCCCCCGCCCACAACCCATCTTCTAACATCGTTTTAGCTATAGTTCTTGCCACTATACGTTTCTATTTACGCGCTGATTTTATCGATTTACTTTTTTTTTTACCGAAGAGGCGGAGGAATACTTATCTACGCGAGAGATAAAGAAGGCATGAAAAAAAAAGAAAAGAAATGAAAGAAGAAAAAAAAAAAATATCTAACAGACGAAAAAGAACAAAATATGTATATTCTTCGTATATATGTATATGTGCGTGCCTACGTGCGTTAGTGAGTAAAAGAGAGATAGAAAGAGGTGGGAAGGGTGTAGGAGGTGGGGTGGGATGGGATTGGGGGGAAAAAGGGAGGAGAAAGGGGGGATGTTGAAGCTTGCTCGTAATAACGATCGAGTTCGAATGAAGGACATATTGCCACGTGTGTAGTTCTAACAGAAAAAGAGTGTGTGTATGTGTGTGTGTGAGAGAGAGAGAGAGAGAGAGAGAAAATATACCTCTCGATAATAAAACGACCGAATAGAAAAAGAAAAGAAAAGAAAAGAAAAGAAAAGGAAAAAGGGAAGAAAATACACCACGAGAAGAAAAACATACGCGACGGCTTTTGAAGAGAAAACTCCACTCGTACGGTGTTTTTACTTCCGAGAGAAAGAGAAAGAGAGAGAGAGGGGGGTAGGGGGGTAGAGCTCGTGTTTCACAGACTACACTACCCCCAGAGATGACTCTTCTTCTCTCTCCGGTTTGACTGTGAAGTTATGTTTCTTCTTCGAGTATGAGAGATAACGTTTAGACGAGGATAAAAAAA
>NW_014569616.1:181485-184442 GCF_001313835.1 Polistes canadensis
AATCTATATTTTTAATCTATCTTCCGATAATAATTATTTTCTCGCGCGATAAGATACACATTTAATATTGATTATTATTATTATTATTATTATTATTATTTAGATATAAGTGTTTGGGAGAGGAAAATAAGGGGGTTTATTTATTTAAATATACGCGAACGCAAATAAATAATAATTCAAATTCTGTGCTTGTTGGTTCAAACAAAAGAAAAATAACAACCTCCCCCACTCCCTACAACCCCATAGTAAAAATTCTAGCGAAATAAATAATACAAAGTATACATTTAGCGGATAGACATATTTGACGTTTGAAAATGGCGGATTAAAAGAAATGTATAGAATAAATTTTGCCGAGATTATTAATAAATCAGTAATAGAAAGAGAGAAAGAGTATGAGTGAAAGAGAGAAAGAGAAAGAGAGACGTTCGAATTTTTACGGCTTACGACGGTGTTAAATAAGTAAACGCAAGGAAAAGTAGCTAAAGTTCGTTTAAAATATATTCGAATCGTGCGATTTAGCAGCCAACCCGTGTTAGTTATTCTCGCATTATTATTATTATTATTATTATTATTATTTTGGGCCACACGTAGAGTAGAATAAACTCGCTCGCGTTTAAAACGAGCGCAATAGTTAAGCGGATTTATCCCCTCAACCCCCTCCTCACCCCGTCCGCCTCTCACCCTTCCCACCCCGTTTCACGAATTTTCTCTCTTTCGACAAATAATTAAAAACCATAAGGGAGTGGAGGAGGAGGAGGAGGAGGAGAAGGGGTGTGGGAAAAATATCGAAAGAAAATTCGTGATTAAAAAAAAAAATAAAAAAAGGGGAAAAACATTGAAAAAAAAATAACTAATACACATATCATTAATTATTACAAGTATTAATAATATGAGCAGTTTATTTTGAAAGTGGCATTAGTCACTTTTTTTTTTAATTGAAAATGAAAAGATACCGTTCAGTTGTAATTAGTGTTGCCATTAACTCGGTTTTTTTGTAAAAGTGATTTATGCCACTTTCAAAACTAAACGGCTCATATACAGGATCAAAATTGTAATTTAATTGTAATCTGGTTTTCTAGGACAAATGTTAAAGTAAACAAGATGATTTGCGATAAACCGATGATTTTACAGTTATAATCCGTTCGATACTTCCGAACTTATATTTTTTTTCACGCTATAGTCATTCGTTTGTTCTTTCCGATAATAGTTTTGGATTTACTCCATACTTCGATCAAACGTATTTTACATATGTCACGTAAATCCCCTTCCCCACCCCCAAACACACACACAGAAATACGTAACAACATGGAATTATTAGGAAAAATCTGTTGAAAACTTTATACGTAATCTTCTTCTTTGTATGTAATCACAATAATTTTATAACAATTAATTTAATAAAATAATTCTCTGTAGATTATTGAAAAATATAATATTTAACAGTTATTATTTACAAAATAAAGTCCAACGTGAAATTACGAATATTAAAGGATAATAAGTTAACCTTGTTAATATTTGAAATAATTCGAGTAATTTTCAATGAGACTTATAGGACTGGAAAGTGCAACGAATAAACCACCACTACCACCACTAAACTAGCTAAAAGGATCTCCTGATTCGTGTAATTTAAGCAAAGCCAAGCTACGAATTACAAAGCGTTGAAGTTCGTGTCCTAGCAATTATAACGCTCGCGTACGTACGATCCGTTATTTCTAAAGAGAAAGAGATGCAATAGAAACAGAAATAGAAATAGAAATAGAAATAGAAACAGAAATACAGAGAGAGAGGGAGAGAGAGAATGAGAAAGACAGATAAAGTGAAAAATTCATGTAAATTTCATGAAGATTCTATGGGAGAGAATATTTCGTAGAGTTCGACAGAACGATACCACCCCCTTCCCACCCCACACCCCGTTCGAGTGAAAGAGACAGAAAGAGGGAGAGAGAAAATTCGAGGTGGGGAGGGTGGTGGGGTTGTTGGTTGAGAGTTTGATGGTACATACGAGAAAATCCTCTCACCACGTTTCCACTACCACTACACAACAACCTAACCAGTACCAGTACACCACCACCACCACCACTACCACTACACACCACTACTACCGGATAATTTGCTGATGGCTAATGGCCGTCCAACTGAACCTGGACGCGTGCAACATGAATTTAATTCGGCGTGCTCTGGAATATTGGCCGGGTGCAACGATAACCCAGCCCCCTCCTCCTGCCCCCTGCAACCAGCCCCACACCCCCGACGTCGTCGTTGTATTCTACCCTCGGAGCAACGAATAGATTTTCGACGGATGGATTGGAACGGAAAGGGGAGGGAAAGGGAAGGAGGACGGTAGTCCTGCAGGGTAGTTAACCCACTCCCCCCTACTACCTCAACGAAAAGAGAAAGATAGAAATAAAGTCAGGGGGTGGCAAGGTGGCAGGGGAAGGGAATAAATGATAACTACAATTCGGTGTATACTAAGGTTTAGGAAAAACAAATTTTGTTTATGTTACAATTGGTTTATATGAATTTTAATTACGATCCTTTTTCCATGGTACTATTTACCCCCTCCACCCCTCACTCCTGCCGCTCTAATTCAACGATTAGTACGTTCGTATTATAGATAAATATATGATAAATAATATTATTAATTGATAAATTAATTCAATTATTTTTTCAGGAATAATTAGTATTTTATTTTATTTTATTTTTTTGTTTTTTTTTCATTATTACATATTAAATTCGTTATATTAACGATCCTTTTCCTCTGGTACTATTTACCCTCTCACCCCCTCCCAAACCCCTGCCGCTCTAATTCAACGATTAATACATTCGTATTAGAGATAAATATATGATAAATAATATTATTACTTTGTAATTGATAAATTAATTCAATTATTTTTCTCATGAATAATTAGAATTTTATTTTATTTTATTTTTTTGTTTTTTTTTTCATTATTACATATTAA
>NW_014569616.1:184607-185725 GCF_001313835.1 Polistes canadensis
TATATTATATATCTTTATATATATTAAATTATATTATCTCGTAGAACGATTGATTTTAAAAAAACATATCCTTGTTATAAGTGTTGTTTAATGAAATAGTAGCGTGGTGTAATAAGGTTAATTGTAAATACTTGATCATAATAATGTTACGAATCGATGTATTACGATTGAATTATTTTATTACGCGAGTATTATTTTTAATTAGTTACGTATTACAGATTAACAGAACGATAAACGTTTACGGAAAGTTTGATTTTCTTCCGCATGGGTTTTTAACTCGTCCCTTATATTCGCATTTGACTTTCCCCATTTATCAAAACTATTTAACCATTATGCGTGTGAAGTAAATAAACCGCTTTTATAGTTTCGAAAGTAATATCACCACTCACTGACCCGTTGAAATATCTTCTTACAGTGTTAGCTATGTATAAACCAATAATACCCCTTCCCTTCACCCCTACTTCTATTCCCATGCCTTTACAAATATTCCGTTTAGATGTTTTGCGAGTAAATAACGGTGCCATCGTCAAAGTATCACTTTCGTGTGACTTATGGTAAATGAAATTTTATCCAATCTCTTTTAATTTACAATTAGTGTGTCATATATTATTAATATATTTGCAATTAAATATATATATATATATATATATATATTTTTTTAATTTAATTTTTGTAAGACGAATTTATAATTTTAATTTCGTATAAAAATATTTTCAATCGAATATTAATCGTGTAATAATAATAATATCGTTAATTACAATTTTTTTCTTTTTCCTTTTTTGTCGACAATCACATAACAACGTTTCATACGTGTTTAATTATACAATACTATTCGTAGGGATGTGCATAATGAAGTAAAAAAATAAAAACGTTAACGCTGGTGCATCTTTGTAATTATTATTATATATTTTTTCTTTTTTTCTTTTTTTCTTTTTTTCTTTTTTAGGAACAGTTGTTAATGCGTTATTCGCACGAACTTACAACAAGAACATTTAATTAATGAAAAAAACTTTCGCAACAATATATATATATATATGTATATCTTGCAAATATAAAATTAACTTCCCACGCTTTAACGAGTAAAGTAACAATTATTATTTCGTAAGCCATTTAAAAAA
>NW_014569616.1:185740-188961 GCF_001313835.1 Polistes canadensis
AAAAAAAAAAAAAAAAAAAAAAAAAAAGAAGAAGGAAAAGAAAATAAAGAAAAAAAAAAGCAACAAGCAGTTTTTAATGCGTTTCATAAGTTGGAGAAACTTTGCGCTGCTGTGCAAACTAAAGATCGCTGTTGCTTTGACAAAATAATAATAAAAAAGAAACAAACAAAAAATATATATATATACTATATAAAAAATATAATAATTATATATTTAATATTTTTTATTATATTATACATATTTTATATATATATTAATATTATATTTAAATTAACATATTAAATATAAATATTAATACATATATATCTTTCGCGTAGCTGTATAAAGCAAGAAAATAAATAAGAAGAAAAAAAAAAAGAAGAAAAAGGATAAGAAACTTTCAAAGGAATCAACCTACTCGAAAAATAGACATCTAACAAGAATGAATAAGAATACGAATAAGAATAAGAAGAAGCAAAGTATAATCGGAAAGCAAGTATATGTCGAGTGAGCAGGAAAAGTATCGAATTTATTTCGGAAGTATTTAAGAAGATCGTTCATTCCTTCCTTCCTTCCTACAATTTCTCTTCTCATGCACTCAAATTCTTTTATAATAGTAGTAGTAATACTAGTACATATTCGTATTAGTAGTAGTAGTAGTAGTAGTAGTACTAGTATCCAATTCACGTTAAAAAGTATGAAAAGAAAATTCTTTCCAAGCAAACGAAACGATTCTCAATTCATGCAACACACCCCAACCCACACCCACATCCCCTAAATTCCACCCCTATCCCCACGAATTTTTCATTTAATTCTATACCAAAACTCTGACGCATACACATGACGATGGCACACACATATATAAACTTTTCAAGATGCTAGACAAATTTAGCGATGAAAAGAGAACATGATTATTTTTTTTTTTTTATTTATTTATTGTTTTATTTATCAGTATACTCGGAATATCGTAGAATGATTCGACTTATACGAAATTTATCTGAATTTTTTATACTAATCATCTTTTGCGTGTTAGATTATTCTTGTAATATCACTGTGTGAACAACAATTTAAAACAGAATGTTATGTTTCTTTTCTTTCTTTTCAATTTTTCATTAGAATAGATTAATTTTTGAAATGCAACCAAAGAGTTAAACACCACAATGTTTGTATCGGTTTAATTATTATTTTATTATAAATAATATGAGTTATATGAACTGGTTAATTTTGAAAGTGGTGTAAGTCCATTTTCTGTTGTTTCGAAAAAATTGAAGGTTAACATATTTATTAATTAAAAAATGTAGGCAAATTATTTAAAGTCTGGCAATGTTTTTACTGTTTTATCAATATGTAATTTGATTATATAAATTTTGTTTAGACGTATTTTATTAAACTGATGTATACTTACGAGCTGCAAATGAACTTACACTATTTTCAACATTAGACAATTGTAAAAATTGTTTAATTTCAATTTAAAAAAATCAAATATCACTTAAAATATACTTCATATTAATCCAATTTTGTTTACACAAATAATGAAGTAGTATTTTAAATTTTAATCTTCTCCATTAGTGTATTTTCTTATCTGTTTTTTGATTGCGTTCTTTAGGTTCTTCGTTTAATTTCATTTAAAATAAATTTATTATGTTGTTTACACTGTTTTATAATATCATAATATTCCTGTGGTGTATACAAGAAATTCTTTTTTATATTATTTATTTCTTTTTTTCTATGAAAATTGGATCTTAAACCACTTTCATAATCAATGATTATGCAATTTCATTTATCGACCAATTTTAAATTGTACCAAACATAAAAATTTTTTAAGAAATTAAACACGGACTAATTATACATAAAAAAAATTTACATAAAAATTAAACACGAATTACGTGATATCTAATTTTTTTTTTTCAAAAAATAGACTTATACACCACTTTCAAAATAAACAGTCCATATATCTATGTGATAAAATGATTAAGTCCTAATAATAATATGCTAAAGATCTTAATAAGAAAAATAAGAAAAAAAAAGAAGCAAGAAGAAGAAAAACGAATGCAAGCACTCTTTATAAACAACAACGAATTTATTAATATTCATATACTCGGTGTAAAAAAAGAAATACAACCGAACTAACAGCTCATCCTTTGAAGATGCTCCCCAAACTCCATCCCTACCCCCACCCTGCAAAAAAAAACATAAATAAATAAAAAGGAAAAAAAGAGAGAGAGAGAGAGAGAGAAAGAGAGAGTATCTATGAGAAGGACGGTCTTCCTCTCTTTGAGGATAAAACTTTGTGTAACGCGATAATCGTACTCGGTTCGCGCAACGGAATTTCGAAGCGGGGTTTTAAATTTCTAACTTCGTGTAAAGGGAGCACACAAGGATGATGAGTAGGGGGTAGGGGGTTGCAGAAGAGGGGATAGGTAGGTAGGTAGGTAGGTAGGAAGACGAGAAAGAGAGTTTTGGGGGCTGGGAGGATGAAAATATGTTAAATTCTCTTCCCAGCCGAGTTGAAGTAGAAGTTGGAAGCAGTGTAGAGTAAGATCATGTGACACGTTGAACATTCATCCCGTTGTGTGTACTCCTCCTTCCTCCTCCTCCTCCTCATCCTACTTCAACTCATCTTTTTTTTTCTTTTAGGGGTAGGAAGAAGAAGAATAAGAAGAAGAAGGTGGGACTACTACTACTACTATTGTATACTAGGTCGTAAATAGAAACCTGCAACTTTGCAAAGTGTACGACGTCTCGTATATAAACAGAAAATACCACCACTACCTATTACTTCTTACATATATTTGTGCATACACGAGTGTGAATGGAAGTGTGTGTGTTTGTGTGTGGGTATGGGTATGTGGGTAGATGACGTGTTTCGTCTTCTCGCTGTTATTCCATCATTATTCTATCTTTCTTATAGTTCTTTTCTTACTAAGGTTGCTACTGCTCACATGATATTTCGAAATGACAGGGGAGACAAAGAACAACGAGACCATGCGAACAATAAGACCTGATATTCCCCTCTCCACGCCTGAATTATTGTGCTCCCTTTCTTTTTCTTATTCTTCTTCTTCTTCTTTCTACCTTTCTTATTTTTCTTTCTTTCTTATTTTTTTTTTTTGTTACAGGCTTGTTTTTATTTTCCATTAGAGACTTTATAAAAGTAAAATACACCCTACTTGATCGTAATGATTGGAAAATTATTATTATTATTATTATTACTATAGAAAAACGATTATATTATAATATAT
>NW_014569616.1:189972-195328 GCF_001313835.1 Polistes canadensis
ATTATATTATAATATACTTTATATAATATCTATATATATTATAGAAAGAGAGAAACAATAATTACTTGATTAATGAAATCTTTTCAAAAAGCCTGAATTATTATCAAACAGGATTAGAAACATTTAGATCTGTTGTGTTAGTTTATATTTTGTAATACACATTCTGTCGTAAGTATAATCGACAATTATACAAAATGATAAGGAACAGACAGATAAAAGATAATAAAAGATCTGACGAGACGAGACGAGACGAGTAAGAGATAAACGTTGACGATCATCTTCCTAACCGTATTAAAATTAAATGTAACATCGAGTTGTGTTATAAGTGGTTATAAAGGAAAATCCTAACGTTCTGCCCTTTTACACCCTTTTTACGAGTCAGATAAAGATAATATAATGAACTGCCGGAGGTAAGATCTTGGATGTTAACTATTCGAATATAATAATCTTTTGAGTATCTACATTGTTTATATATATATTCTCAATTAACAATAAGAACAATGAAAACCCCCTTCCCCAACCTCTTCCCTCCTTCTCTTCCTACTCTTCCTATGAACAAAAGAATTCATTTTGAACAATATAAAATTTAGAACAAAAATTAATAATCGATAAACAAGTTAAAATACATCTAATTGAAATATATTATTAACTCGGAAAAAATAATAGTAAAAGATTTTTATTGAAAAAGATTTAATACAAATACGAGAAGAAGAAGAAAAGAAAAACGAAATAAACCAAAAAAAAACTGATGTTTGTATTTATATATGCACGTAAGAAGTTATACTTCTTTAGCGTATCAAAACGAATATAACCTACATAACCTCAAAAATAATTTTAATTTGCGCGCGCATCGTAAATATCATCGACAACTTCGTGGTGTCGATTTTTCGGTCGCATCTAACTTCACTTTCCAAAACGCGCGGCAAAAGAAGTATAACTTCAAAAATATTCGAACATGAATAAAAACAGAGGAAATAAAGATTTGTGTAAAAAAAAAAAAAGATGTAATACAAATTACAAAATAGTAAAAAAAAAAAAAAAAAGTAAAAAAGAGTAAAAGATAAAAGGATGTAACACAAATGCAAAAAGGAAAAAAAAGAAACGAAACGAAACAAAAAATATAATACAACGTTCACAAACGCAGGGAAAAAAAGATACGAAGGATTTGAAAAGAAAAGAAATAAAAACACACTCGTCATTAATTATCACGGAAAAAAAAAATAATAATAATAATAATAATAATAAAAAGAAGAAATATTAAAAAAGAGAAGCAACAGCAGCAGCAACAGCAGCACGTGCCCATTAGCCAGCCTTCTTCGACTCTCTTCGATCGAATCCGTGTCGCTTTCGCTTGCACACAAACACACATACACAAATACACTCTCGTGAGAAAGACAGAGAGATAAAAAAAAAGAAAAATGAGAAACCGTTCGGAGTTGTGAATCTAACCGAGTCGAGGTTGGTAAAGTATGTCTTTGGCCGTGGTAAATTATTGTAACTCTTCCTTTCCTTTCCTTTCCTTTCCCTTCTATTCCATTCCAATCCTTTTTTTTTCTTCTTCTTCTTCACTTCTTCTTCTTCTTCTTCTCCTCAATATTCCCACCATAGAAGACCCAAGGAGACGTTGTGTGTTCTCATTCGTTATTCGTTCCTTAGTCAGCTAGGCTACGTTTGCTATTTCACGGACCGTACCAAGACTTATGTTAGAAAAGTGAACAAAGAAATAGAGTGGGGAGGGGAGGGGGGTGGTAGTAGAAATTCTCAACGATGCAAAAGCAAAACTTGACTTCTTCTTTTCCTTCTTTTTCTTTTTCTTTTTCTTTTTCTTGTTCTTGTTCTTGTTCTTTTGCTGTTGCTTCTTCTTGGTAGCCCCATAGGAAAGAACGTGTGTGTTCCGTTTTACTCTCGAAAGCGTGGAAGCAAAACGTGTTGGTTACTTGCTTGCTTGCTTATCGGAGAGGAGAGGAGAGGAGAGGAGAGGAGAGGAGAGGAGAGTAGTCTCGCATAAGTTTACTCCAAAACTCTCAGTTTCCGTTTGGACTCCGTTACGATGAGGAGGAGTCTCCTTCTTATTTTACAACACACTCTTGAAAAAAATCCCGGTTACATACGTTCTCTTCTTTTTCTTTGTTTTTTTTTTTTTTTTTATGTATATATAATTATTGTTAATCGGAGAGATTGTTAATATTTAGGATTTTTTCCTTTTGTTGTTTGTTTTTTGTTTTTCGTTTTTTTTTTTTTTTTGGAATAAAGTGTTAGAAATTTTATTAGATTTATTCGTTATTATTATCGTTACGAGCGCGCGCGAGCACGTGTTTTCTTTAAACTGTGTATATGTGAGTGTGCGTTTTTAATTCAAGACTAGATTTGAATTTTGATAAAATGAACTCGAGGAGAAATTGCATTTGGCGCATTGCCGGAGTATTTCTTATACTTTGCTGTCTAGGTGAGTAATCGATTTAAATTCAATATCTAATACTAGATTTTTTTGTTTAAAAGACTTTATCTCATTAAAAAAAAAAAAGAAAAGAAAAGATAATAATTTGTTAAAATTAAAAGTAATGTGTGGAGTGTGTAATAATTTACTATTTATAATTTATCTTGCTATATTAGATGAATAATCTTTCGAAATAGTATCTCATATTGTTTCTTTTTAAAAACTATATCTTATTTAAAAAAAAAAAATAAAAAGAAAGAAATTTAGAAATAATAGTTAATGAAATAATACTTTACCATCAATATAATTAACTTTGTTGGTTCAAATGAGTAATCTTTTGAAATAGTATCTCATATTGTTTCTTTTTATAAACTATATGTTATTACAAAAAAAAAAAATAAAAAGAAAGAAAGAAATTTGGAAATAATAGTAAAAAATAAAACTAATAAAATAATACTTTACCATCAATAATTAATTTTGTTGATTAAAGTAAGTAATCTTTTGAAATAGTATCTCATATTGTTTCTTTTTAAAAACTATATCTTATTTAAAAAAAAAAAATAAAAAAAGAAAGAAATTTGGAAGTAATAATAACAAATAAAACTAATAAAATAATACCTTACCATCAATAATTAACCTTGTTGGTTAAAGTGAATAATCTTTTGAAATAGTATCTCATATTGTTTCTTTTTAAAAACTATATCTTATTTAAAAAAAAAAAATAAAAAGAAAGAAATTTAGAAATAATAGTTAATGAAATAATACTTTACCATCAATATAATTAACTTTGTTGGTTCAAATGAGTAATCTTTTGAAATAGTATCTCATATTGTTTCTTTTTATAAACTATATGTTATTACAAAAAAAAAAAATAAAAAGAAAGAAAGAAATTTGGAAATAATAGTAAAAAATAAAACTAATAAAATAATACTTTACCATCAATAATTAATTTTGTTGATTAAAGTAAGTAATCTTTTGAAATAGTATCTCATATTGTTTCTTTTTAAAAACTATATGTTATTTAAAAAAAAAAAATAAAAAAAGAAAGAAATTTGGAAGTAATAATAAAAAATAAAACTAATAAAATAATACCTTGCCATCAATAATTAACCTTGTTGGTTAAAGTGAATAATCTTTTGAAATAGTATCTCATACTATTTCTATTTTTCAAAGACTCTATATTTAATCATTTACAAAAAAAGAAAAGAAAGAAACTTCGAAATAATAATAAAAATAAAACTAATGTGTGGAGTCTGTAATAATTTACTATTAATAATTTTACCTTGCTGTATTAGACGAATAATCTTTTGAAATAGTATCTCATATTGTTTCGTTTCAAAAACTATATGTTATTACAAAAAAAAAATAAACAAAAAAAAATTTGGAAATAATAGTTAATAAAACAATACTTTACCATCAATATAATTAACCTTGTTAGTTAAAGTGAGTAATCTTTTGAAATAGTATCTCATACTATTTCTATTTTTCAAAGACTCTATATTTAATCATTTAGAAAAAAAAGAAAAGAAAGAAACTACGAAATAATAATAAAAATAAAATTACTAGATTAATTATATTTTATACACGGCATCTTAAAATACTAATTGTATACAATTCCAATGAAAATAAAACCACGAGAGCTATTTAATTATTTCTAATTTCTCATTTATACAAATACAAACGAACGCCTCTCTCTCTCCCTCTCTCTCTCTCTCTCTCTCACTCTCTCTCTCTTTCTCTTTCCGTAGAAAAAGTTGTCCTCGAAATGTGTTAGTTAAGTTTTTAACTGGGTGATGGTAGTAGGAAAAGAACAAAAGCTTCGTTCATTTTCTATCCTCGAGGACCCAACATCGTCCGTCCAACGTTGATGTGTTGACGAGAATGAGAATGAAGAGGGTGAAAATAGAAGGGTGAAATGCAAGAGGAAAGAGAAAAATAGAAAAAACAAAAAAAAAATAGAAAGAGAAAGAAAGACCGCGGGGAAATCAAATGTCATTTTTATTTGCATAAAATGATGGGTGGGAAGAGGGGTTGGTTCCCTGTCCCCAAACCCAACCACCCACCCCCACACCTCTTTCGCATCACGTTCGAATTTTCTCTTTTCCTTCAACGACAAATCATTTTATCTTTCTCACGTTCGTTGATTTCATTATAAATCGAGGGTATTCTAACATTGTTGTACTACCACTACTACACTTACTACTAATACTAATACTATTACCTAGGGTAAAAAAAAGCTCACAGTAACAATTCTATTTCTTTTTCTTCTTCTACACAACGTGGAAAACAACAAACGCAACGTAGGGAAAAAACTAGACAGGAGAATAATGAATAATAATTATGGGGGCCCTGTTTTGTTCTCATTGCAAAAAACTTAAACATTTTTAAACTTACGTTAACATTTTTTCGTTAAAACTATTGCTGCTGCTACTACTACTACTACTACACAACTATATTATACTTTTTTTTTAAATTTCTATTTTATATTATAATACTACGTTGAGAGTCGATAAGTTTATTGTTTGTTGTTGTTGTTGTTGCTGTTGTAAAAATGATGATAATCATCAACGTTAAAAGTATATAATAATGTTATCCTATCAATAGATTTTTATTCTTTTCTATAATTGTAAATTCATAAATATATGTGTCTATAATTATGAAAATGATTTAAAGTCATATATATATCTTGTTTCAAGATATTTAAAGAATTGCATTCAAACGTTAAATGAATTCTATATATAATATTGAAAAAATAAACATTATCTAAAGTTTCATTTTTAACAATATCGTATGAAAATTACATTGAATTAATTTAGTTTCAAATAAATGTACCGTGAAAAAATTGATGATCTCATTTTTTTTTGTTTTTAAATTTGAACTTTAGACCACTTTCATAATTACGAACACATATTTCTATTA
>NW_014569616.1:196853-214597 GCF_001313835.1 Polistes canadensis
AAAAAAAAAAAAGAATCGAACGAAAACAGCACTCTGACGTTCCCGTTCCCGTTCCCCGTTATTTTACTTTCATATTATCATTCTTCTTATTTCTTTTCGTCTTTTGATGATTCCTTTCGATAAAACGACCAAAGCGACAGGATTTATCGTTCTTGATCGTAAAACGATCGATTACAAGTAGAAAAGGTATGTGTTTGTTTGTGTGTTTGTGTGTGTGTGGTGGGACGACTCGCTCAGACACCAATTACCCGGATCCCGATGTTTAAAACTGGATTTATTTTCTTCCAACAATAAATTCATGTGAACTTTCAAATCATTTATGCTTTTTTTTTTTTTAAAAGAAAAAAAGAAGCATTCTATAAGCATTATTATATTTTTTTAAAAAAAGTGTTATTTATTTCATATCATTCAATTTTGTTAAATAAAGAAGTTTTCGATTGATGGTAGTAAAAAGATTTTTGTAAATCCCCCTCTAAATTGAAATTAATATAATACACAACGTGTGTGTATTAATATAATAGAAAATTGAAATAAATATAATATATAAACAACGGGGTGTGATAGTACATTTATTATCCAAAAAGGAAAAAAAAAAAACCCCATAGCAAAAGAATATCCTAAACATTTCAAACTATACTTTAACTTTATTTTTTTTTTTCTTTTTCTTTTTCTAACGATAAAACAAAATCAAAACCACAAAAAAAAAAGAAAAAAACGAAACGAAACAATTTAATAAAAAGACAAAGTATTATACAAGAGAAGAAAAAAACAAAACACAAAAAAAAGGAAAGGAAGGTTACGAAGAGAAACTGAACTGAAAATGAAGGAAATATAATATAAAAGCCGAATGAACGGATACTACTAGAACGGGAAAAGGTAAAAAGGTTTCGTAAGAAGAATAAATAGAAGAATAAGAAGAATAAGAAGAAGAAGAAGAAGAAGGAGGAGGAGGAGGAGGAGGAGGAGGAGGAGAAAGAGGAGATCGAAAGACGTTAATAACGTACCTTTATTATGTACGATAAACTATTAAATTGGTATGCGCGTAAAAAGGGGTCGTAACGAAGGGAAAACCAATTCGAAAAATTACGAGCTTGCTTCCCTCCCCCCTTATCCTCTCCTCACCCCTCCCCCTACACCTCCCCCTCGACTACTTTCAAAGCGGACGACTAACTTTTCCTCCTCTTCCTTTCTAACCCTCTCACTCTTCTCGTACACTCAGTCAGTCATTCTTCACCCCCCCCCTTTTCCTCAGCTTCCCTCGAACGTTTTCCACTACCACCACCACCACCATAGCTTACCCCATCGTCTCCCTCCGGGTGCTAACACGGCCAGACCGTTCTTTCCCTCTCTTATCCTTTCGCGATCGTGAAAGGCAAGGTGGTATATATAGTTTTGCTTGGTTGGTACTCCTTCCCGCCCACCCCCCACACCCCCTCCCCACCTTATTCTTCTTCTTTCCTTCTCTTCCTATTCCTCTACCATCTTTCTTCTTATTTTTCTTCTTATTTTCTTCTTCTGGTGCACCGTGTATTCCTATAACGTTCTCTCTCACAGGTTCGTTGGGTTGAGTGGGAGGTATGGGGTATGGGGTATAGGGTATGGGGTATGGGTAGAGGTTACGTGCCGTCGTAGTCCTCGTCCTCTTGTTTCTCCTTCCTCATCCTCTTCCTCTCTCAGTCGTTTTCCTCTTTACAACGAATCAGTTTCTGCCGACTGGGCGATCGTAAAACCTAACGACGTTAATTCCAAACTTATACTGCCTCGAAACAAGTACCCTCTTTCGGCCATACGCCTCGGATAAGAGAGATCGGGTGGAGAGTGGGTGGAGAGGGAAAGGGAGTTGTCGGTTGAGAGGGCTCCTTTACGGGTACTGAGACCCTCCCCCTCTCTCCTTCTCTTTCTTTTTTTCTTTCTTTTTCTATTTTGTTGTTGTCTTTCTCTTATGATGGATTTTGACGATTGAGTACTGGAAAGAACACGTAGGGGTAATCATTTCTATTTTTGTTAGTATCTGTATGTATGTATGTATGTATGTATGTATGTATGTATGTATGTGTATGGATATATTACTTTTTCTAATCTTCATTTTCTATCTTACGTTTGAGTTTAAAACGTTTAGTAACATTTTAGAGGTAATAATGGGATATAATTAGTCTAAATTTTGTAGAATTTGTTAAACGAACGCGAAGAGATGAAACAAAATGTGTATAATTATTTATTTTTAAATATGAGAAAATATATTGTTAATTATTCAATTGGTTTTAATCTCATTCGAAATTAAGATATATGTTGTGTTTTTATTTTAAAATTGTATTAACGTTAATCTTATCGTGCACGCGGTAATAATGCGATATAATTTATTAAAATTCATGAAATTATTAAAATAAATGCAATAATGAAGCATCAAATGTACATTTATTTATTTATTAATAAATGAAAATATTTTATTCAATCCATATCCATATTCAATTGGCCAAATTCTATGTTAAGATATGTTTTCTTTTTTTTAAATAGGTAAGAATGGGTATGAATGAAGTGTCTCGATAGATTTAGTGGTAATTATTAATAATTAAACTAAATCTAAAATTAAACTAATCTTCAAAATAAAAGAAATTACTTTGTTCGTTATTCAATTGACTAAAATCTCATTCCAATTAAGATATACTTTTTTATTTTTTTAAATAGATAAGAATAAGTATACACGAAATTTCTCGGTAGGTTTAGAATTAATTATTAATAATTAAACTCGTATCATTTTTTATATTAACCCTCATAAATAAAAGAAAATATATTTTTTCTTTTTCCAATTAGCCAAAATCTCATTCTACTGTATATATTAACAATAATATACATATTTTTTTTTAAACTGCTGACGTTAAATGTTAAAAATGATGAATCTCCATTAAATACAATCTTTGGTATACAATTTTCATCAAAACATTTACAAACGTTTATTTAATTTACAACAATTTTTCATTTTGTATTATTTCTCTTTCTTCTTCTTCTTCAAACGAAAAAATATATGTAAAAGGAACACAATTGCTTTTGATTTGTAATATCCTGATAATAATTACAACGTACTAAGGGGGGCTTCGTCCTTGTTTGGTGTTTCCCGTCGAGAAAATATTGCGATCGAAAGTGAATACTACGATGAGAAAGGGAAACACGATATGAACGTGCCATGAGCGAAAGTATACCGCATACCTGCATGCGATACTAAATACGTAACACGTTGAATAAAGAGAAAAAATAATAATAATAATAATAAACGTAGTCTTCGTATTATACATTGTAATGTTCTTATTTAATTAGTTTATTAAATGTTACCGAACATTTTATGTTAAAAAAAAAAAAAGAAAAAATTAAAAAGACAACAAAAATATTTCATTTCATTTTATGATATTTGTAAAAGAAACGAATTTTCTAAAATTACAAATTAAAAAGTTTCTCGAATATCTTCTCTCTTTGTCTTCACGAGAAATAATTCAAATGCTGAAGCATACTGCACCAATGTTTGTTCTCTTCAGAATTCTAGAAGAAAATTACTCGCAATTAAGAATACCGAACGAGTATCTGTCTAATCTACCTATCTAATTCTATTTCTATCTAACTATCTATCTATCTATCCATCTATATATCTATTTTTTTTTTTCAAGAAGATAGGAAAGAGATAAGAAACACGTAGATGGTAGTAGTCGGCAAGAGTTACTTCGATTTTACCAACGTTCACTGATTGGCCCCTCTGTACGTAGCTTTAATCTAATTACCTATCTATCGGCCGTTCTTCGAGCAAACCTGTAATTTCATTTTCCTAGTGGTTAACATATAGCATAAAGGCTGCTCCTGCTGCTGTCTTTACTATTACCCTCTTCTCTCTACACTCGTTTTAATTTAACTTCCAAAGAAGAAGAAGAAAAAGAAGAAGAAAAAAAAAAAAAAGAATGTAATATTTAACCAAGAAAACTCTCTTCTCATTCAACATTTCGTTATAATTAACGTTTGTCACTAAGATTTAAAAAAAAAAAAAAAAAAAAAAAAAGGGGGAAAAAATCACGCAAATTAACAAATTAATATTTTTATTAATCAAAGATTTTTAAATTCGACGATGGATCTATAATATCCATTTGAAACAATATTTTCATTTTCGATTATTTCAAATATCTTTTAATTTAAAACAACACATTGTATTAATATAATAGACGAGTTGCGTTGAAAATTTTGACAACTTTGTCTTATTGTTAGAGAAAAAAAAAAAAAAAAAGAAATATAATAATATGAAATAAAATCATAATTATAATTTAGATATTACGACATTCACAATCGTGTGTGTATGTGTAATATATTTATAAAGATGACGAAAATAAAAATGATGTAAGAAGAGAGTAGTAGAAAAATAATAAAATACGAATGAAAACTAGACTAGTAATAGTAGTAGTAGTAGTAAGAACGAATAGGATGTGCTGCAATAGAAAAATGGTAGGCAATAAAGCATACACGTATACTTTATCACCTGGTACGTCCTTTTCCTTTCTTTCTTTCTTTTTTTCTTTATTTTATTCTTCTATTTTTGCACGACATTCTCGAGGTATTATATATAAGATAATAAATTACTTTGAAATCGAGCGAATCACCGTAGAAGGTAAGAATATCATTCTACCTGTGTGTGTACGTGTGTGTATGTGTGTATTATTACTTCTTTTCCCAAGTCCACCAAGTGTAATGAACTTTCGAACGGGGGGAAGGGGAGGGTTGAAATATTTTTACACATTTATTTTGTTCTACGTTTTTAAAATACTTTTATAAATCTTTTTCTCATTCCCCTTTTCACCGTGAAATGTTTCCAGATGATTAAACATTACATTACACATTATTCTCTATGATTATTTATATTTATGATTCTATCGTTACATCACGTTCAATAATTATTTCAATCTATTATCTACAACCGAACGGATCCGTTCTTTCAAATTTCTATCTACATCGATGTATTATAATAAACTTCATCTTTCTTCACTGTTCGAATATGCAATCTTATTTATTCCATCTCACTCTCACTCTATCTTTCTTTAACACAGTGTACATACACACACACACACACACACTAGGAAGATCTTATAATTCCGTGCTTTTCTTAAAGAATGTCAATCGGTTTCCACTCGAAAGCTAATCGTTATGATATTATTCACGTTGTTATGGGTTCTTAACACTAAATTTACCGACAGTTTAGATTTATTTATACTGTAATCAAATAATCATACGGAATTTCAAATACATCCACCAATTAATATATTACTTTTTATTAGACGAACTTTCTTTTTCTTTATTTTTTTTTTTTTACACGATTTCAATTTAACACAAATTTTCAGATGAAAATTTCGAAAACTCACGATTTTTATCGATTTTCTTAAAACATCGAAACCGATCTCTCCTATTTTTTTTCGATAGATGAAATAGATTTGTTTTTTTCTTTTTTTTTTTTTTTTTACAGGAATTTATTTTAAACTTATTCCTCGAAAACATATTTTATCGTGTATAATATAATTGAAACATTATTTTATGTGTAAATATAATGCAAACATTATTTTCTTTTTTACTACTAGTTCAGACAAATAAAACACAAAAACAGAAGAAAAAACGAAACACTTTTCTTTTTATTAAAGATAACATTAAATTCAATATTCGTAATAACAAATTTCTTAATCGTTCGATTAAACTTATTAACGTTTTAAATCGTATTTCCTATGATTCAATTGGAAAAGAGATAATCGTCAAAAAATTAGCTTTCTTTCAACACAAAAATCGAATAATTCGTACGTTTTTGGAACTAATCCAAGAATCCGGTATCAAGAAGAGTATTATTTCAAGTCAAATCAAAATACCAATCGACTTTCTCTTATTTATACATCGAGGAAAGAAAAGAAGGGAAGGTTTTATTAATTTAAGATAGGGGAGAGAGAGAGAGAGAGAGAGAGAGAGAGAACGAAGTGTGCAATTTATAACAAACGTACGAAAAATATTGGATTCGTTTTCTTTAACAGACAAACATCATTCACGAATTCGTTATTTTTCTTTTTATCTTTGTTTCTTTTTTAACCCTTTCTTTTACGAAGATTAATATAATATAATATGAACTATCAAACGACAAATTAAAACTGGACTTTTCCTTCCTGTGAATTTAATTTATCTTTTACCCTGTTATAGAAAGAAAGTCTAACACGAGCTACCATCTTTTTTCTATCTTTCTTTCTTTATTTATTTCTTTTCTAAGAAGAAGAGATAATTTGTTGAAGAAGAAAAAAGATAAAAAGTGTAACTTAAAATTGTTAGAAAGATAGAAATAAATAAGAACGATTAGAATAGTAATAATAAAATGAATAAAAGATTAGAAAAAGAAATAGATTGATTAATAAATATATAAATTAATAAATGATAGAAAAATAGAGATAGAATAATGAAAAAAAAAATAATAATAATAATAATAATACAATATAAATAATATGGATATTAATAACAAAATTATTCATTATCGTGCAAAATAGATAGATAAATAAATAGATAAATCTAACAATATTAATAACAGTAATAATAATTTAAATAAAAGTTAGAACGAATGCATAGAGAATTAGACAGACAGACAGACAGAAAGATAGATAGACAGACACATAGATAGATTGATGTTAAAATCGTGGATACGATTGAAAACGTCAGTTTGGCCAATGATTCTGTCAGTCATTCTCTACGATGAAAGGATTAAACTATAATAGTTTCGTTAACCGTATATAACTGTGCATTAAATGAACCTGACCCTGCAGGGACGTACAAAGTATAAATCTTGCACCG
Organism: Polistes canadensis; assembly: GCF_001313835.1. Lineage (NCBI taxonomy): Eukaryota > Metazoa > Arthropoda > Insecta > Hymenoptera > Vespidae > Polistes > Polistes canadensis. The sequence continues at coordinate 203,694 of NW_014569616.1, forward strand.
AGATACGAGATAAACAACGAATCAAATTTTTAACATACGTATCTGATAGATAGTATCATAATTACAATTAAATAAAACGAGAGAGAAAAGAGATAAATTATAAAGAAAGAAAAAAAAAGATCAAAACAAGCCTAATACAACATATCCAGTTATTTTGATTACACGATAACTGACACTAATTTAATGATCTCGAGAACAAGTAACCCGATCGTTTCACAGTTTATCGATTATTATCAATGTAGCCTAATTCTTTTTAGTGAAAGTTATTATCGATTTATTAAAACAATGTTAACACTTTACCGACAGGCCGCAGATATTTTTCAGCCTACACCATTGCACGGGAGAGGAGTATGTGTGCGTTTCGTATGCTCAGAGAGAATTATCCGCTTTCTGTTATTACAGGATATTACAGGATAGGATAATTAGATTTAATAAAATATTGATAACAATAATGCAACAAAAAAGGGATTGTTCGGTATGCGTGGGCGATCAAAAGCCGATTAATAGGCGATCGGTCCACACACAGTAAAGTGTTAATAATTATAAAATATATGTAGGATGAACGCCTTCAAGCCAAATACTTAAATAGGCATTCTTGAAGAGATTGGACGTGGGCCCTGAATAGCTCAATGGATAAAGAACAGTCACCCGGAATGCGGAAAATCCGGGTTCGAGTCCCGGTCGAACGGCCCAATTTTTTTCACGAATCCTAAATATATATATTTAAATATAATTATATTATATGCATATAATATTTTAAATTTTGTATAACACATTAAATTTATATATATATATATATATATATATATGCAACGAAATATTATTATTTATATTTCGTCATCCCGTTAGCTGTTATTTGAACCAGGTGCTGTTACAGTTAAGACGCGCAGGTGTTATTAGATTTAGAAATACTCGGTAACGCTAATAACGCGACAGAAGATAAAAACGATTAGGAGTTGACTAAGCAAAAACGGTTAGAATTCGAATTGCAAAATCAGTATAATAAGATCATAAAACAAGAGTGAATATTAGCTGTAAATGTTGTTTCTCTTATTTCCAGGAAATGTAACTAATATACATAGTGTAATTTGTATTAAACAATGTAAAGAAATGCAGATAATGTAAGTTAGGGTAAAAATAATATTAATAAAATAATCGACTCTAATTTGCAGAAACTCAAGGCAGTTATATTCCATAAAATATAAACCCTTATAAGAACTAATATAAATTACATACCTTAAATATATATATTTTTCTTTTCGTATATATTTAATAATATATAATAAATTTTAATATAACAAGTCCAATATAAATTCTTTGTGTTAATCTCATTAATATATATATATTTTTACACGAAGGATGTTTAAGATAATGCACGTTGAGAATACATCCGGAGACAGTAATAATGGTGACGAAGGGGGAAGGGAAGGGGAAGGGAAGGGAAGGGAAGGGGTGACTCGTTCCAGATGAATACAATGCAGATAATGTAAGTTAATGTAAATAGTATTAATAAAATATAAACCCTCATAAGAAACTAATATAAATGATATACCTTATATATATATATATATATATATATTTTTTTTTTTCGTATATGTTTAATAATCTATAATAAATATTAATATAACAAGTCCAATATAAATTCTTTGTGTTAATCTCATTAATATATATATATTTTTACACGAAGGATGTTTAGAATAATGCACGTTGAGAATACATCCGGAGACAGTAATAATGGTGACGAAGGGGGTAGGAAATGGGGAAGGGAAGAGAGAGGAAGGGAAGGGAAGGGGTGACTCATTCCAGATGAATACTACGTTCTCCGTATCCGGGGCTAGAACGAGGGAATGTCCGATTAAAGCGAAGCGGGATTATGCACTCGAGCGATAATTAATCGTAGCATGGACGAATGACAGAGACCGATTAGCAAAGGATGGTGTAGAGAACGCGGTGCAGAGAACGATGCACCACAGTGTGTTGCAATGCCCGAACAGTTTCAAATCTGCTCGTCGAATGCGCAACAATGCTTCGGAATTTCGACTCTATATTTGTCAGGATTAAAGTATAGATCCCAACCCATGTACGAGATAGAGATATATATACACACACACACACACAGAGAAAGAGAAAAGGGGGAAGAGTTTAGGGTTGCCAAGTATACTGTTACTACTGTTGATATTGCTAATGTTGGTACTCTGTCATCATTTCATAAAGACATTACGATGTTCTAAATTTTCTTTCTAATCGATTTTATTTTTTTTGGGGGGGGGGGCAAGGGGAGAAAAAGAGGTGAAAAGTTTAGGGTTGCAAAATATGTTGCTAATGTTGGTATTCTGTCATCATTCAATAGAAACTACGATGTCATACATTATGTTCATAATTAAATTATATGGATAATATTTGGAGAATATAATTTTAATGTTTTTGAATAGAAGAGGGTGAAGAGGGGAGGGGAGGGGAGTGGAGGAGGGGATATGTAGAGAACAAATTTACTGATGACGTTTTGTTTAATAGCTTATGTCAGATAGAACTGTTTGCCATAATCGGAAGATAATATCAATTTCCTTTATACACTTCATGGTGTTGTTCTTTCTATGGATGGATGGATGGACGAATGTATATATGCGTGTGCATATGTGTGTGTGTGTGTGTGTGTGTAAATGGATTTCGTTCGTATTTAACATCGAAATAACGTGATCCGATCGTTCGGGATAATTACGATGCAATAAACGAGAGATTTTCACTTATTACATGATTTATATTATTGGAATTATTAGCTAGCTATACACGGGGTTCGAATTTTCGATCATTGCACAACACAACACACACAGTTAATCAATCGGTTTTATTCTATACGAGTTTTATATGCGTATATTGAAATTGTGTGTGCGTGTGTGTGTTTGTAAGAATATTGTTTATAATCTAAATCGTTCCGTGCAATCATTCTTACACCTTTCTTTTCTTTTTCTTCTTCTTCTTCTCTTCGTTGGAATCACCTTCTCGGTAAATTAAAAAAAAGAAAAAAAAAAAAAGAAAAAAGGAAGAAAATAAATGTATTGAAATAAGTAACGCCTCTAAACGATCTGATCAAAGTTTGTAATCGCTTGAAATAAGAAATAAAAGAAAGTAAAGCAATGGAAAAAAAAAAAAGTTTATTAAAACACCCTCCCTCCCTCCCCCGCCGCCGTTGAGAACAAGATTAAAGGAAATAAAATGAATGACAGGTATAAAACAATAGTTGGATTCGTTTCGTAGACCATTAATAAATAATATATCGCGTTTTCTAACATTCTAATTGTATGAATAATATCGAAAGAGAAAACAACGTTGGCACGTTTAACCGGAAGTTTTAAATAAAAAAAAAAAAAGAGAGAAAAATAAGAAGAAAAAAATCAAAAAAAGAAATAAAAAAACCACACACAAACCTCTCGTGGCCAATTGCCAAGTTATTTTAACCATTAGAAATTCGAACTTCGTTCTTCCCGTTCTGTCTATCATATTCTTTTCTTTTTTTTCCCCCTCTTCCTTCATCCTTTCTCTCGTTTATCGAAATCGCACGAGAGAGAAAGAGAGACAGAGAAAGTGCATGCGTGCATGCGTGTGTATGTGTGTGTTCACCGCAAAAGAGGAAACGAATCACGCATATATAACTCTCTCGCAACTGGTTTCTGTTGATCAAGTAAAATACTATAAGTGAAACGAGCTGGCAAAAAATGGCTTGAGGGGTCGGGTCGGGTGGCAGGGGTTAGGGAAGGGGAGGGGCGAGTTGGAGGAGGAGGAAAAACAGGAAAATGAAAAAAGAAAAAAAATACGGCGTCGGTTCGCACGACTCATAAAGCGAAAGGGAAAGAGAAAAATCGGAGAAGGGAGGAGGGGTGGTGGTGGAAAGGAAACCTGGGTGGTTGGTTGGTTGGTGATGGTGGTGATAACGGTGAAAGTAAAACCACCGTGCCAACGCCGCCAAACAACTTCCATCTACCCCTCCCAACCCCTCTCTGACAACCCTCAACCCACCAACCTTTTATTTCTCACCCTACAACCACCCCCCTACCCCACCCACCAGCCACCTATATCCATTCAATTCATTCGTTTGGTAGTGGTGGTCTCTTAGTGGATTTTCATTTTTTTCTTTCCTTTTGTATATATAAATATTTGATAGGTTAATAAATAAGTATCGTAGGTAATTTGGACATTAAAAAGAACTAGAATTTAGTTTTGATTAAATTGGACGTTTTGTCGTTTTATTGGAAACTTCTTCAGCAACTGTTTTGTTTAAGTATTCAAATATAACGGATTAAGAGATAACGAAGTTTAATAAATGTTTAGTTTTTCGAATATTACAATAATGTACAATATGTCTGCTCGAATAAAAAAATGACGCTGAACATTTAGAGATTAAGTTGCTGAAGTAGTCCCAATAAAGGGACGAAACGTCCAATTTAATCAAAACTAAGTTCTAGTTTCTTTTTAATGTCCGAATTTTACCTACGATACTTATTTTTGTAAATAAAAGTTCTTTTAATAAAAAACGAGAGATAGTAAAAATTGTATTGCATTATTAAAATAACAAAACAAAAAAATAAAATTTCTAGTTGCTGAAGAAGTCCCAATAAAGGGACGAAACGTCGTCTAATTTAATCAAAACTAAATTCTAGTTTCTTTTTAATGTATAAATTCCCTACGATACTTATTTATTAATAATTTTATTTTTGGAGACAAGAGAAATAACTAATTTGATAGGTTATTATTATTATTATTAAGAAGACGATGATCATGACGATGATGATTATTAATATTATTATCAATATTATTATTATTATTATTATTATTATTATTATTAATAATATGACACCTTTTGGGACTATGAAACAAGGGAAAAAGAAACAAAAAGAAAAGAAACATTAATTACACATTTATGAATAATCCACCCCATGATATTAGACGTACGAAATATATATATATATATATATATACATATATACAAACGAAAAATAAAGTAACAACGTAACGGAAAGTTTAATAAAACGATTCGAAAGGAAGGTAGAAAGGAAATGACGTTCCACCGGGGCTCGGGCTGCGATAAACTTTTTATCTATTTCTCTTTCTGTGAAGAGAGTATTTCTAGCAATACCCGGGGTATATTCGTATTTGCACGAGCATCTTTTATAATCGACCTACCCCGTCGTCCTCTTCTTCTTTACCCACCCCCACCCTCACCCTCACCCCCACCCCTACCCTTCCAGAGGTCTATCCATCCGTCCTCTTTTTCCTTCTTCCTTTTTTTCCTTTTTTTTCTTTCTTTCTTCTTATTTTTCATTTTTCTTTTTTCTCCACCCCGCCTCCTCCAACCCCCGCCCCCATTTTTTGTTGCTTCTTCTTACTCCTCCTCGTCGTTTGAACGAGCGGCGACGCTAAATTTCATCCTCTTTTCCTTTTTTCTCCCCCCTGCCCCTTCCCCTGAACACCCGCCCCCCGTACCACCACCGACCACTTTTTGCCATCTTTGTTGCACTTATTCCCGCGTTTTCATCGACAAATACGAGGTAAGAAAAAAGGATGATATATTATAGACAGAAAAAGTAAAGAAAAAGATAGTAGGAGAGGAGAGAAGGGAGGGGGGAAGGGGAAGGGGGGAGAGTACGCTTTCGGTCCCCTTTGACGTTTATTTCATGTCTTTCTGTCTACAACAGAAAACGTTGGGAGGTTGGGGGTGGAGGGGGAAGGATATAAAACGATTTCTGCTTCTTAGCACCCCCTTTACCCCTCATCACCCGCTTCTCTACTCTCTCGATCTTTTCTTACTCCCCCGCCCCGCGATCTTTTTATTTTGTTTATTATTATTATTTTTTTTTCCTCTCTTTTCTTTCTTTTTTCTTATTGTCCCCCACGGGCACACGACAAAATTAAAAATCTTTTACTATCGATACGGATATTAATAATACTTTGCGAAAATGAAATATTCTTAAACGACGATACAAACTGTGTTCGAATGTTCGTATATAACGTATTATAATTAAATATGTATTTATCAAAGAATTGAACAATTGTATTTGTACGTATTGTAAAGCAAAACGAAGACGAGGGAAACTTGCAAAATTGTATTAATGAAAAAAAATCAATGTGGATTAAAAAGACCACTCCACCCTCCCCCCCCCACCCCAATCTTTTATTTTCTTCTTGTAATTTGTAATAAAATGCGATGTAAACGTATCAAGTATACGGTATTATATTTCTATAATAAATAAAAGAAAATATATTGTTCATTATGCAATTGGCTAAAATTACATTTTATATTCAGATATATGTTTGTTTGTTTGTTTTTTTTCTAAATAGGTAGGAACAGGTATACACGAAGTTTCATTAGGTTTAGTATTAAAATAATTGAAATATCTAATTAAATATTATAGATTATTATATAGAAATAATAAATGAATAAACATTTGGTTGATCATACGATTAGCAAAAATATCATTAGAAATTAAGAATATATATTTTGTTTTTTTTCTTGTTTAAATAAGTAGAAATATGTATACATGAATTATCTCTCTCTCTCTCTCTCTCTCTCTCTCTCTCTCGATAAATTTAGTGTTAATTATTTATAATTGAACACGTAGATTTTCCTTATATTATTTCCTAAATAAAATAAAATATTATATTCACTATTCTCAATTGACAACAATTTTATTCTACATTTGTTCTATTATTTAACATTAGACATTTAACATTCTAAAAAAAAAAAAAAATGAATACTCTAACGAATAAATAAAATAAAATAAAATCAAATAAATACAAATATATAAATGTTGAAGAAAATATAGGTGAGATAAGGTAAACGATTGAATGTCTCGGTTTCATTTTCCTTTATAAAGCAGCACAGATCTTCCGAATTTTCAACTTCCTGTCCCTCCCCTGCCCCCACCCCCCGTTCCCAAACGAATTATCTCGGTCGTCTTTTCACCTGTGCACGCTACGTACATCTCAAAATATGCATTCACCTTCTCAACGTTCTATTCGCTAGCTGTCGATTGGCCAACTCGTATATAACACGATTCTTTTACGACTCGCGGTAAAATTTTCCACGCTACAAACTTATGAATTCGTTTCTTGGCCTCTTCCCCCACCCCTTTCCCTTCCCTACCCCTTTCTATTTCTCTTCTTCTTCTTCTTCTTCTTCGTCTTTTCCTTTTTTTAACCGAGTATGACTTATCCACCATTTTATTTTTCTTCTATTTTTCTTATTTTTCTTTTTCTTTTTCTTTCTCGTCCCTGACACCTTCAACCCCGTTTGTTCTTTCTTCCCCCACCCCTAAACTCGACTATGTCATCCCCTAGTTTGACGACTGTACGTAGTATGACTTTATAGCACGCGATATTCCCTCATCGAACATTGTCAACCATCTTCTATCATTTTCTTTCTAACTTTTTACCCCTCTTCCTCATGAAGTAGGAAAAGGGGAAAATAAAGAAAAATATTTGACGATATTGTTGGATCGAATTATATACAAGAATTAGATATATGTTATGTTATATTTATATTATATTTTTGTATTGGAAATATTATTTTGATTGAATTGTGTGTATGTGTGTATGTGTGGATAATAAATAGTATTGAAGTTTTTTTTTTATATATATATATATAAAAATACTAGAGCAATTTTGGTTATTAAAAATGTAAAATATTTCAAACGTTCGCGAAGGATATTAAATATTCTTTGTAACTTTGTATTTATTTAAATATAATATATTACAAAATTTTTAATAAAAGTATACGAATGCGTCTCCCCATCCTAAAATAAACAACAAATTAATACTATTATTTATATTTCAATATATATATATATATATATATAATTCGACTAATTGTAAATATATTCTCCGACATTTACACTGCTTCTTCTTCTTGTCATAAGAAAAAACAAAAAAAATTAAATGCGATGAAATATTTAAAAGAAATCCAATAATTGAATTTTTCCAAACAGCAGTTTTAACTCGGCGATCCAAGAAAACAAATAAATAAACAAAAAAGAAATCGAATAAAACCAACTCATCACGTTGCATTGAGAGAAGGAGAAGAAGAAGAAAACAAAAAAAAAAACAAAAAAAATTTTGTTTCTGACTTTTGCATTACGCGTCGATGAGAAATAAACGGGGGGACCCAGGTTAGGTTGGGAAGTAAAAGTGTTGTTAAAAATGACGTTACTTAAAAAGCGTCTTTTAAAAACGATGACTGTGAAGCAGCAACTTTAATCGAGTTCCATGAGATATCCCTCTAACTCCCCCACCCTCTTCTACACCCAACACCCCAGTCACCCACCCACCCACCCATCACGGTGTGCACTCATGAAATTTCATCATAAAAGGAAGGTACTATAACTTGGAAGTTATCAGCGTGCGTCCATAAAGAAAGGACGATTTGAATTTTCGTGTCCCTTACCCCACCCCACCCCCACCCCCTTCTCTTATTCCTCCACCCCTTTTCTCATCCTTCTCCACGGATTGACATCTTTATGTAGAATACCGGAAGTTATAGATAGACATTTTATAACATCGTAAAGGAAAGACCGATTTAAAAGAAAAGCCTTTGGGAGGGTGGAAGAGGGAGGGTGGGAGGGAGAGAGGGAGGGGGGAGGAGAGAAAAGTGGAAAAGGTTATTAAACAAACGTTTCTAAATATAATTACACTTTCTATTAATAGAATTAAAAAAAAAAAAAAAAACTCAAAATTAGATTACATTTGATGGCGTGTAAAATGTTCCGTTCCCAGTAAAGTGTTAAAAACTTGATTGTATTCAATAATGCGTATATGTCACGCAAATAAAAAAAAAAAAAAAAATATACAAAATGTTAATCATTGCATTACGATATTTTTAATTATAGAAATAGAAATAAAAAAAAAAGGAAAAAAATAAAAAACTTTTGTAACAATCAAGAGATACGAAATTAAATCGTATTATTAATATTATATAAGTCGCTCTCTAAGCAAAAAAAAAAAACAAAAGAAAAGGAAGAAAAATAAACAAAAGAAAAAAATAAAAAAGGAACAAAAGTTCCTGTTCGAACTGTGATCAAAGACGTAATAATAATCTCAAAAGAAAAGAAGGTAAATTAAAGAGAATTGTGTGAATGAGAGGTGACATGGGGCGGGGAAAGAGGGGGGGGGAGAGAGAGAGGGAAGGAATAGAAGAAGATAATTATGTTTGAGGATGAGTCGGTCGGTCGGTCGGTCGAGTTGATCCGTCGAAATATTTCACAGAAAATAACAGTTTAAAATGAAAAGAATCAAAGGATTACAGAGACATTAAGAAGACGGAAGAAGAAGAAAAAAGAAAAAAAAAAAAAGTATAGAAGTAGAAAAAAAAAAAAAAAGATAGAAGAAGACGACTGGAAAGGGTTAAGTTCGTGGAAAATGCATGAAACGTAGAGGAAAGTAGGGGGGAAAGAAAAAAAAAAAAGAAATTAAAAGAAAAACAAAAGTTGAACGTCTACTGCGAGATCGTAAAAGGGTTGGTTGATGGTAAAAAAAAAAAAAGAAAAAAAAAGAAATCAAACGAACGAACAAACGAACGAACGAACGAACGAACGAATGAAGGAGGGTTGAAGAGGTTACAGAAGAATAAAGTAAAAAGGTAATATGGTGGATGATTAAGAAGACCAGAAAAAGAAGAATACAAAAAAAGAGATAAAAGAAAGAAAAAAAATGTAAAGACGGGGAGGGTGGGGAGGGGAGGGGGTTACGAGAGAAAAAAAGGGTTGTGTTAACGATTAGAACGATCGAAAATGGAAATAATTCTTCCACGTACGATTAACGTTTGCCTTTGCGTTTAATTAATTGATCATCTCTCATTAAAATATACTAACGAAGTTTATTATTATCGCATATAAGCGTCCATTTTTATAACCCTCCCCTCCCCCTCCCCGATCCCTCATCCCCCCTTTCACATCCTGCTATACTATGCCACCCTATTCCAATGATAACATCAATATTTGATTGGGCTCTCAATAATCGTACTCATTTAACCAAACCATGCGTTACCCAATGAAGAAATTATGTATACGCACGTTGGTGTGTTATAAGTATCTACTTATAAATATTCAAAATGTATATTGGAAATTTTGTCACCTGATGACGTTCCCTCAACGGGATCTGTTATTTTCGATTAGTAAAATGTATTTTAAATCTATTTTAATGTACAGAATCAAATTGTACCCTTTTTATTAAAAATTAATAGAAAATATATATGTGTGTGTTTGTGTGTGTGATATTATTTTATTATATTATATTGAAAATTTAATTAATATATATATATATATAAAATATTAGAGTGCATAAGCGATTAAAATAAAAAAAAAATAAAAATATTAAAAAACGATATGTGTGGAAGTAATTGAGCAAGAGAGAGTGATGGGGGGAGAGAGAGAGAGAGAGAGAGAAATGCTAGCAAGTATTCAAGGTGCGGGGGGAGGGAGTGGTAATTGAAAATTTGTACGAGCCAAAAAAAAATTCCCGTTATCGTATTCCGCGAAATCGGATTTCTAAAATTTATTAAATAAATATTCGAATATATCTACCTCTTATCTTATTATTTGTAATTTTCTATAATTTTATTTCTACAAAATTGATTTCTATAGTTTTTAAATTATGTACATTAGAATAATAAGAACAATGTGTTTAATTGCAACGTAATTTGCTTCGATTGAGATTTAATTTTGAATTTTCATGAACTTTTTGAGAGCCTGCCGGATATTCAAAGTTGTCCCAACACCTTTTTTCATGCGTAAATAATGTGCATCTCTAATAAAAAAAAAAACTTAATTTTTTATGTGTTTTTTTATTATGTTATTCCCTTATCAATAAAATTATATTAACCAACTTTGTTTATTATTTATTATACTATATAATATTAT
>NW_014569616.1:215032-217459 GCF_001313835.1 Polistes canadensis
AAAAAAATAAAAAATGTAAAATATTGAAGTAATACAAATACATATATATAGATATAGTGAAAATTATAGAGAAATAGGTTCATAGATCATTTCTACGTGAAAAACGTTTATTTCAAGAGAACAAACCAACAGATAATATTCCATACGTACATATGGCCAACCAAAATTTATATGGAAACACGCTCGATCGGAGCCACGTAACAGCGTCCACCGTTCATTCTATTCTCCATCGCAATCCGATAGCAAACTACTACCACCATGGCCAACCATTATGGAAATTCGTCGAAACGGATATCGTACCTGTTGCTGGTGCTGTTGTACTCCGTGATATACAACGAACGTAATACACCCAGAAACGAAATCGTAAGGAACATACACGATACGTATTTACCCCATTACGTGTATATGTATATATATGTACATTATATATATGTATATAATGTATATAATAATATATATATATGTATATATATTATTTTATATATTAGTTTAATATTTATAACTATATATATATTTGGGTGGTCCTTAACAAGAGTGTTTTCAAATTTCTTGGCTCCCAGGGGCTGAAAAGCTTTCAAATCTATAAAAAAAAATTCTCTGAAAATTTGAGCTCTTAATATCAACTCTAAGATAGTCCGCATTCCAACCTAAGTTTCTAATAATTTTGATGTAACTATTAATATCATTAAGTATGATTATTAAGTAAATAAATATATATTAAAAATATATTAAATATTTCTTGTAAAATTGTTATTTATGATCAAAATAAACAAATATAATGTTATCCGTAGAATTGTGATTAATATATGTGATTTTTAAATAAATTAAACTTTAAGCTCAAATAACTTGTAAATTAATAGATTTAGCGAAAAATTATAAGAGACCTTTTTTGTAGAGCGTTAAATTCTCCATGAAAATATATATGATTCATCATGATAGATCCATTTATTCCTGAATAATAAAATTTCTAAATAACGAAGGAAATTTCTCTCATATTATTTCCATAAGAAACTTAGGTTGGAATGCGGACTATCTTAGAGTTGATATTAAGAGCTCAAATTTTCAGAGAATTTTTTTTTCATAGATTTGGAAGCTTCTGAGCCCCTGGGAGCCAAGAAATTTGAAAAAAACCCCTGTTAAGGACCACCCTAATATATATAGTTTATTATATTAAATTTCGTTTTATATATTAGTTGGAATTTTCAATTACGTTTTCGGTTGGTTGTATCAAGAATTATTCTACGTTCGTTCATGGATGATAACGTGCTTGTTCTACGTACGCATCTATCTATCCTCCTACGTGACGTAAAAAAAGAAAGAGAGAGAGAGAGAGAAATAGCACGCTCGATATCATCAATTCCAGTGGTACGTGAGTGATGCTACTTGGATATAACACCGTGAATGTAATTAACTACTCGTGTCTCTAGAAAATCAGACTACGTCCTCGAAAGCATAACTTCGGTCTAGAACTATCCTCGAGATATGGTATTATTGTTCATGATGTGACTTCTCCTAGTACGATTCAACCTCCTTACGAAAGAGTTAGAAGAAGTAGAAGAAGGATATGAAAGAGAGAGATGATGAGAAAATTTGAACGATCATTAATCAAGAAGAAGCTTCGACTTGTTAACGATCATTTTTAATTCGTGTTCGATATCATAAAAAAGAAAAGAAAAGAAAAGAAAAAGAAAAGAAAAATAAGTAAGATGCTCAAAAGATAATCCTTATTTTGAATGTGTTGAATAATATTAACTGAAGTATTTTGTAAAAATGGTATTATATAGTTTTATTATTCATTTTGAGATTGATTACGTTTTAATCTCTCAAATCTAATAATAAATTATATTTCATAACTTTATTTTGATCAAATTGTTCTCAATTGTTCATTATATATTTATATGTGTAATATATATACATATATATTTATATAATAATAACTATTTATTAAAAAATATATTAAATGTAGATAATTTAGAACAATTTGATCAAAATAAAGTTCTAGTTCTTTATAATTGTCTAATTTCCCTGCTATAAACATATCTATTAATTTAATTATCAATATTCTTGTCCACAAATATGTTATTATTATATAAGTCTCAAAGGGAATTATAGACGGTTAATAAATCTTATGAACAATTAATTTGAACAAGTTGTACGTCTCGTCCCTTACTGGGGACTTCATAAGCAACTTGATCATTTACAGTTCACGAGTCAATACATATTATCTTTTTTACAGAGTCATATATTTCAATAAAACTTAACATATTACAATACAATTTGATCCTAAACACCTTATTTTATCACACATAATCAAATACTGATTCTATCTAGACTAGTGTTTAATAATCTAGGTATCTTCAGTATTGAAAATATGGTAAATATATTTTATGCTAAAAGTGAATAAATTTTAATAAAACTTATATTAAA
>NW_014569616.1:219084-226021 GCF_001313835.1 Polistes canadensis
AAATTTATAACTCCATATGGTATTCTACGCGTGGACAAAAGAGTGTACTTTAATTTAATATAAGTTTTATTAAAATTTATTCACTTTTAGCATAAAAAATAKTWACCATATTTTCAATACTGAAGATACCTAGATTATTAAACACTAGTCTAGATAGAATCAGTATTTGATTACGTGTGATAACATAAGGTGTTTAGGATCAAATTGTATTGCAATATGTTAAGTTTTATTGAAATGTATGACTATGTAAAAAAGATTATATGTATGGACACGTGAACTGTAAATGATCAAGTTGCTGATGAAGTCCCCAGTAAGGGACGAAACGTACAACTAGTTCAAATTAATTGTTCATAAGATTTATTAACCGTCTATAATTCCCTTTGAGACTTATATATTAATATCTATTAATAATTTTATTTTTAAACGAGAGAAATAACCATTGAATTATATTTAATAATTACAACATTTTTATTGTTTTTATCAATAATACTCAAAATAATAATCAATACGTAAACCAACGTCATATTTATTTTGGTTACATTAATATTGACAAATACATGTATGCGTCAAGAAGGATCACCCTTTGACAACTTTTAACAAACGCATACTTATATGCATCCAAAATAACAATCAAAGGTTTAATCTGATTAACACTTATTTATCTTTCGATCCGTTCTTCCAATTCTTTTATTATTATTATTATTATTATTATTATTATTATTATTGAAAAGTAAGTTATTTAAAAGAGGAGTGTTTCGTTAAATGTTTGAGAACCAATAGGATGGATAGATAGATGAATGATCCATTCTGGTCGACAAATTGAGTAGTTTAGATTGCTAGGATTCCAAGGATAATTGCTTGCACTAACACACCTGTTAATAGAACACAGGACGAAGACGATACTATCAGGTATTTTGCGTGGGTAGCCTGTGGAAGCTGTTTAGTTCGATTTGTAAAGGATGCTCGAGACAATCGTTAGAACCTATGGTGATTTAACAAAGGTTAGAAAATGGCAGAAGGAGAAGGAAGAGTAGGTGGTTGAAAAGGGTCAAGGGGTGAAGAGGGATGAGTGAGGGGGTGGAAGTGGTTGAAACGTCGTGTTCATTTTACCGCGCTTTGTGAGAGATAAATAGACAGATAGATAGATAGATAGATAGATAGATCGAGTATAGTAAAGAGTGAGAAAGAGGTTTGTTCAGTGAATGGAATGGTGAAAGTAACGAGGACAGGGAAAGTTGATCTAGGTTTGCAATCTGTTTTCGATGGGTTTGCTCACTTTGGTTCTACGGTGGTGGTCACTTTTACGCTTCATCCCCTCCTGTAAAACTCATTCTTTCTATATACAGAGTGATCTACAAATCTGGTAACCAATCTTTCTCTAAATTCTAATATCTAAGTCAGCATGAATTTTGTTTACACGATAGAAAGACAAAATCTAATTAGATGGATTTGACGTGATTGGATTGATTGAATAATTGTAACGGATAGTTGGAAATATAAGGATCATTGATTTGAAATATTTTCTCACGAATTATTTTAACGTGATTTATTTTCTTTCCCCACCCCCCTCTCTCTCTTTCTCTTCCCTTTCCCCTCCTTTTAATAAAATGTTTGCAACGTTTGATCTTCGTTTTAAATTCTCGTTCGTTTGTTTAAATTAAACATTTGTTAAAAAGCATATATTTGTGTGGATCACCTTGTGTGTATCTTTATTTCGCGTTTATTCTGTTTCTATTCGTTTAGTATGTCCCACCATCATTGTGTTACTCGTTCCTCGAATTTACTTACACCACCACTACCACCATCAACCAACCAACCAACAGCAGCAACAGCAGTAGCAACAACTCCAACTTTGTCAAGTTCTCGCGTTGTTACTACCCTTCGAACCTATCAACATCAGAACGACCTCATCTGTCGGCCTGTCCGCAGGACATTAACGGAATTCAACCGTTGGTTTCCGTTTACTCTCTTTCTCTCTCTCTCTCTCTTTCTCTTGTGTTGGTATACGAACACACACACACACGCATTATCCGCATCAAACCTATAAACGAGAAACACTGCTGCGGCGAATAGTTTCCTTCCTGTGTTTTACATTAATTACTTTCCCTTTAAAAGGCACATTTACGTTCCCTCCACCACCACCACCCCCCCTCATCCTCCTCTCCGCGCCTTGACCCCACCCCCACTCTTGAGTAATTTGTAATGAAATTTAATCACATCGAAAATTCTCGTACTTGTTACACGTGTTTATATTTTCATTTCGTTTAAAATCTTTTTTTTTTCTTTTTCTTTTTTTTTTTTTTTGTAAGAATAATATTTTTACGATTAATATTATTGATGAAAGAAAAGAAACGAATAATTCTTGATGATAAAGGTTCATAGGGAAGAACTTGGACATGAAAAGAAATAGAACGTTAAATAGAAAGTTAAGTTAAATTAAGTTCTACTTCTTTTCATGTCCAAGTTCCCTATGAACCTTTATCATCAAGAATTATAATTTTGGACGAGAGAAAATACTGAATAGAAACGAATAATATTTTTTAACATAGGTTCATATATAATATAATGTCCATTAGATTTTTCTTTTTACGGATGATGAAAACAGTATTCATTTGAAAAAGTTTTAATCGTTTATTTTTGTTACACATTTTATATCGCGTGTACTGGGAATATAAGGAAAGTGCATTTAGCGTAGGTTGTATTCTCGTCCAATAGGAAACATCCGCGACGTCGTTTAGAGACCGTTACAGGTGGTCCTCGTATATCACCGGATTACTATAATTTCAAACGATAGCGATGTACTTTTACGGCCGTCACACGCGTTTCACGTAACGGTACGACGACGATGACTATGGTTGTGGTGCACATGGAACCCAAAGTTTACGGTCTTCGCAAATACGTTTAACCGAAGTTTGTCAGAATAACAGGGTGGAGGAAATGGGGGTTTGTGGGGTGGAGGATACATTTTATATACTTATATTCTATCGATATCACCACAAACAAATATTATCTATTGAAATATTTTTGTTCTCATTATTAATCAATTGTTACAATTTAATCTGTGTTTGACCAAAACGTTATTATTCATTATATTACTAACATGAGAAAATTATTGAATAAAATTGTATAATAGAATAATTTGATTGATATAAATCGATCGTTGAAATTTGTTATAGTTGGTTTTATTAAAGGGCACACACACACCTAGGGTGACCGCCTAAACAAAAAGGTGATTTTTAGGAGAATTTTTTTTAAAGAAAACTACTGCATGAAATATTTGAAAATTTAAAGGATATATTTATACATTATTAACGAATATACACTGAAAATTTCAAATGAAAAAATTCAATTATCAGCGAGTTATTTGCTATCTCTCAAGTCACTAAACAAAAAAAGGTCCTCCACTGCTGCAGTGATTACGACCTTCACCGTGGATGAAATAAAAAAAGATAAAATACTGTTAATCTAGAAGGTATTGCCTATACAATGACCTAATATTGTGAACAAAAATTGAAATTTAACAAAATGGCAGACTTTTAAACAAAAATAAAATCGAATTTTGCTGAACATTTTGATGATTTTTCACCCGCCGAAATGACATTTTTCATACAATCGAAAAACTTTTAGGTCATTGTACAGAAGAAATATATACGAAATAAGCAGAAAAAAAATCAAAGCGATCGGATGATTATTTTTCGAGTTACAACTGCAGCCAATTTGAAAAATGTAGTTTTGAGAAAAACGCGTTCAAAGATAAAATGATTGCTTTCTAATCCCTGATTAGATTAATATTTGATTGTTTGGTGGTGGTGTCGAATGTAAACGACAAATTGGAAAAACTACGCGTCACTGTTATTATTATAAAATTATAATAAATATATATATATATATTTATTATAATATAGTATAATAAAACTACGCATCACTGTTATTATTATAAAATTGTAATAAATATATATATATTTTAAATCCGGGTTCGAGTCCTATATATATAGTTTATTATATAGTATATATAATATATATAGTATATATAACATAATAAATATATATATGTAGGATTCGTGAAAAAAATTGAGCTGTTGGACCGGGACTCGAACCCGGATTTTCCACTTTCAAGGTGACTGCTCTTTATCCATTGAGCTATCCAGTGCCCACGTCCAATCTCTTCACGAATGCCTATTTAAGAATTTGACTTCCCACATATATATATCCAATTGTATGTTAGCAGTTATTCGTCAAATCAACGAACAGTTTAGAAATCCAGATCAAACTACCTTTGTTTGTGTGTGCATAGCTGAATTTTTATCATTTTATGAGACAGAAAGACTTGTACAAAGAAATGTTATATATCCAATTGTAATATAAAAAAAAAAAAAGGAAAAAAGATATGAGTCATTTATTATGAAATTGGTGTAAGAGTCCAATCATAGCCATGAAAAGCATATTATTTCAAACCCAATTAACTGCCACGACGATCCCCATCTTGAAGATTTTAGAATTTTACGTACAACACCATTCGGTTACATGTGGATTGTATAGAAAAATGACATAAATAATAAATATTTTATAATTTAATAGAGTTTCGTATTAAGTTTTATTTTCATTCAATATGCCGTAATCCCCATTAAAAACTTTTTCAAAAATATTAATATTTTCTAAACAAAACAACTTGGTAACTAATAGGATAATGTTAATTATGTTAATTGGGATGATAAATGTGACACCCTTATAAAACAACCTCCCCCCGCTCACCCCTAAACAAAGCATTATACTACACTACGTCATTTGTTATATATATTTTTCAATTTAAATTCAAACCCTTTTCTCAAATATTTCTCAATTAAAATCATAAATGAATTTACTTTCAACATAAACGGCTTAAACGAAATATCACAGAAGAGATTGTTTGAAAATATTATATTATTTCTTAAATAGTTTCATTAGAAGAAAGTTACACGAACGAATGGTTACTACAAACCCCCACCCCCACCCTCCCATATATCCTTTTGTTAAAGTAATATACGGATTGCAGGGGCAATTAAATTTTACGTTCTCGCATATCCGAGACGAGAAAGAGAAAGAGAGGGAAAGAGAGAAGAGAATAGGAGAGGAGAGGAGAGGAGAGGAGTGGAGAGGAGAGGAGAGATGCTTCTGTTTCGAACACGTTGAGTGTCGGCCGTAAAACCGAAACCGGACGCAACTGCGCCACCATGTCCATTTATCTCCCCCCAATCCCACCCCTACCCAGTACTCAACCCAACTCGTCTTCCTTTTCATCCCTTTTTCCGTAGCGTCCGATGGGGTAATAAAGAAGAACCATATCCCGTCCCCCCATATCTTTTCCTACGACTTTAAAACTTTTTCTATCGGTAAATACGTATGGGGGACTGGGGGAGAGGGGGGGGGGAAGAGAGAGGAAGGGGATTTAGTAAGACGCTCTTCAATCAAGGTTTAACATTACAACTGAAATTAATTCCCATTCCCATGTAGGGTTTCTATTCGTAAACTCATTTTTAATGGTTAAATGATTAATAAATCTTACTTTTGTATTATTATTAGGTAAAAGTAAGATTGATCTTTCGTAATGTAAAATCATTCAAATGAAAGATAATACTTTGATCAACGATTAAGATAAAAGTGATTGAGATTATTATTAGATAATAAAAGACAATAATATAATGGAAACATGAACATTTTATATGTAGATATAGAAATTAAAGTGAAAGATGAAAAGATAATCAAAACAATCAAATAGAGAGTAAGAGATAATTAAAAAAATAAAAAGGAAAAGGGTAGAAATAAAAAAGACGAGAATATACAATAACACTACCTACGTATATATGAGTGTGCTTGCGTGTGAGTAGTTGAAAGAAACGAAAACAGGCTTTATATAACCAATTGTCGAGAAAAGAGTTAAGGTGAGAGAAAGAAAGAGAGAGTGTCGATTTCCTTTTCCTTTTCCCTCTCGAGCAATTATGCATAATAGAGGGTGGTAGTGGTGGTGGTGGTGGTGATGGTGGTGGTGGTAGGTAACAGCAGTAGGTAGTCAGCAGCTGGCCCGTAGCTACGTTTTACCTGTTGCACGAAACAGCCGAATCGTTCGAAACTACGCCGCCACACTACACCAGAAACTGTGTGATGTTCAAGAGCCGTCCTACTCGACAAAGACAGCGAAAGAGAAAGAGAGGGAATGTGTATACACACGCGCGCGCGCGCGCGTGTGAGTGAGTGAGTGGGTGGATGGGTAGGTGTGTTGTAGACTTAGCAAAAGAAAGGGGCAACGAGCCGTGGCAAACGGAGGTGGAGGCTTGAATTTTCGGTGTCCCCCAACTCCAACACCAACAACCAACCCCTCAACCCAATCCCTCTTCCTCTTCCTCTTCCTATTCCTCTTCCTGTTACTCGTGAAATCGTGCCAGAATCCACCCCACTGCCACCACCGACCATCGAATTTCCCCTCGGAGATCTTCTCGAGGCCTGTTGAACGTAATCCTTCTCCTCCTCCTCCTCCTCCTCCTTCTCCTCCCACTCTCTCTACTCCTCCCCGTGAACGTTCTTCTTCTCATTCCACCCTTCTTCTTTATTTCTTTCTTTCTCTCTCAATGTTTCCACCAACCATCCACTGAACTATTACAATTTTATTTAGCCCTCTCTGTCTCTACCTTTTCTTCTTTCTTTCCTTTTGTTTGTTTTTTGTTTGTTTTTTTTTGTTTCTTTTAAGTTTATATCAACAAATACTTATATAGTCGAAAATATACGCGTTTTGATTCTTCACATTTTTGTTTCCCTTTTTTTTTTTCTTTATTCATGGGGATGTGTTAATTTTGTTTTCTTTTGATATACGATGCATACAATATGAATTGGATATCGTTGACAAATAAATAAATGAACGGGGGGGGAGAAAATAATTAGAAATAAAAATAACAAAAAAAAAAAA
>NW_014569616.1:226086-241711 GCF_001313835.1 Polistes canadensis
AAAAAAAAAAAAAAAAAAAAAAAAAAAAAGAAAAATCAAAAGAAAAGAAGGCTCATAAAATAAAATTAAAGGAAAAAGAGGGAAACCTTAAGAAGAAATATATATATATAAAGATGAGAAGCCATAACGGAGTAACAACGTATAACTACAATGCCTTTTCTTTCTCTATTCGTATCGTTTCAACAGGATTCCTATAGATTTTTTTTTATTTTCTATAGAAAACATACACACACACAAACACAAGCAATATCTTTAACCGTTTCACCGATAGAATTTCGTTAGGGAGGAACAAACAAACAAAAATAGAAAAAATAAAATAAAATAAATTAAAAAGAAGAAACCCAAAGAGAGAAAGAGAAAAAGAGAGAGAGAGAGAGAGAGAAGAAGAGATGGGGGAACAAAAAATGATCAAACAAATGAAAGAAAGAAAGAACAAACAAAATATATCGAGACGTTTGAAGAAAACCAGTGACATGAATGATTATAAACGTGACGAGCAACACGATGATGTATTTTCGTTAGTAACTCGAACGCGCTTTCAACTCGATTTACCATACTGTACCACTACGATACGGTCATACGGTATACGGTAACACAGTTTGATGGTAGTGGTCGTCGTGATGGTGATGGTGGTACGCTACGGGAAGCGTGTTAAAGATTGAATCGAAAGCGCTGCGAATGTAGGATTCATTGTTATACACCTACGATGTGCATAGAATCGAAAACACTGGAATTTTGAAAGCAAAAAGTATCAAACAAAACAAGGCATGACGAGAGAAAGAGAAATAGAAAGAGAGGGGTTAGAGAGAAGGTAGGAGTAGTTGAGGGGTGGGGTGGGGACAGGAGGACAGGAGAATGGTAAAGCTTTTGTATGAGGTATACAACAATTCACAGATATACGCGTGCGAGCTAACATTGTTTTGGGCATCGGTCGGGGGTGGTACCACACATTCGGTAGTGCATAGCAAATTTCTAATACAAAGCACCAGGTATAATTAATTGCCGTCCTCTAGTGTTTTAATATAATTATGCACCCGGTAGCAATGTTATACTGCTAATTGCGAAACTTTCCCTCCAACGTAGTTTACTCTCTCTCTCTCTCTGTCTCTCTCTCTCTGTCTCTTTCTCTCTCTGTCTCTCTCTCTCTGTCTCTTTCTCTCTCTTTCCTTTTCTATTTCACTAGGGTGTAGTGGTGTATTCTCAATTCAGTGTTTAACTGATAAAACAAAGTATTCAAGAAGTTTACTTGTTCCCCAAGCGTATCTATACATACACATATATACGTATCGTACATAAATAATTACAAACATATATTGGGGGAGAGAAACGTTTGAGCCAATAGTGTTTAATCGTAGAACATCACTTCCCTATAATATGAATGATTTCTCTTTCTCTCTCTTCTTTCTATACATGTTAAATATATATTGAAATTAATTCAATCCCCTTACAACAATTCTAATTTCGATACACGTATATCGTTTATCTTTGAATACATGATATATATATAAATTTTATATGTTGAGAATATTAGAGAAAAAAAATAATAATAAATAAATAAATATATATATATATATTTTTTCTTCAAGTAGTTGCAATAATCTGACAAGAAAATATTTTAAACAATTCAAAAATTAATTAATCAGTTTTTGATTAACTATACATTGTAATAAATAAAAAAAAAAGGTTCGAAAACAAATTTGTTTTTTTTTTTCTAATTATCGTCAAGGCCACTTTCCTTTTTTTAAAATGAATATATCACTTTGTATTTTTGACTTAACATTATTAAAAATCGTATCAAGACGAATTCAACGACTTATGGTTAGTATACACCATAAGACTTTCTGATGATCTTGAATTCGAATCGACCATTCGATTTTTTTCTTTTTCTTATTATTATTATTATTACAATTCAAACTGATTTTTTTTTTTCTATTGAAATGCATAGCCAATAGAAAACTGATCAAACTTTTGTTGAAAATATGTTTTTTTTTTTTGGGTCGTTTGTCAGGTTATCGCAAGTTCTTGACAAAATTGATTGTAAAGTGTGTACGTGGGACACCCCTGTATATAAAAAAGTATTTTTTAAATGATTGAGAAACACCCCTCCCCCATCCCAACCTACCACCCACTGATGGACTATAAATATCATCGTTGGAACGATAGATTAACTTCTTGAAAATTCTTTTTTTTTATTAAACTATAAATAAAAAACCGTATAAATATATATTTACCTTTGTAGACAATAATTCTTTCCCCTTCCCACCCCTTAAACCCTCCCACACCCCCTATGCGGAAGGATGAAGGAACGCGAAGGAAGGAAAAAAATTTGAAACACGAACAAGACGAGCATTTGAAGTAGACGAGAGCAAAGAGAAGAGGGATGATGGAAGGTTTGCTGTTCAACCCGCCCTCCAACCCCATCACAATTCTCTTTCTTTCTCTTTCCAATAGACGATAAGAAATGACGTTTCCAAGCGAGTATTTAAAAAAAAAAAAAAAGAAAAAAGAAAAAAGAAAAAAGGTCCTTCGAGTAGCATTTTATTCGAGCACTCGTTTTCTTCAAGGAAACTCATCGGGCGAGAAAAAAGGTTGGTAAAGAACAGAAAAAAAAGAAGAAGAAGAAAAGTGTATACACACACACACACACACACACACACAAATATAAAGAGACGTAACATAAAGAAAGATAAAGGAAGGAAAAGGGGGCAAGTGGGGGAAAGGAAGGAAGGAAGGAAATTGAAAAGATGCGTGAAACTCTTACTTCCTCGTTTAGGGGGTTGGATAGGGGTGGGGGGTGGGAATGGGCAATCATGGAGAGTTGCACCGGTTAGAAATAAACGAATAAGAGAAATTCGCGAGTAAAAAGGGAATATAATATATATATATATATACACACACACACAGATAGACCACACAGACACACACACATAAATCGCTGAAGGATCGTTATCGTTTGACCCATAACAAAAGAGATGTTCAAGATGCCACAAAGGAGGAAAGAGGAACTCGGAACATAACGAGGGAGTATTCAAATTAACGAAGTATCCGTCGGGATGGAATTGTGTTTCGACCGGAAATGCACTTTGATGCCGTTCAACAAGGTATGGAGGAGTCAAGACGAACCAGAGAGAGAGAGAGAAAGAGAGAGAACGGGAGGAAGGGGGAAAACGGAAAAGGGGAAGTAAGAAAGAGAAGAATCGAAAGAGCTAGGGGGTTGATACGAAGAAACGACGATAATAATAAGGAAATGAAAGAAGAAGTAAAGTTCGAAGAAAGTGGATGATGTAGAAGGGGGAGGGTGGGAGAGAGGAGGAGGGAGGAAGGTTGAATCTAAGGACGTTGAGAGAATTCGATGAAAGAGGAGTGTGAGGTGATAGTAGGATAAGGGGGTGGGAGAACGAGGGGGGGGGAGGTAAATCAGGTGATGCGAATAATTGAAATTTTCCAGGAGCAAGAACTTAACTTCTCGTAGCTAGGTGGGAAAGAAGGGGTGCCTAAGAGGGTGTGTAAAGGGGAGATATATAGAATGAAAATATGGAAGTAAAATAAGAAAATAGAAGAATGAGAGAGAGAGAGAGAGGGGTTAGGCGAACAACTTATGGGGATTTTTTTATTGAAGTTATACTTCTTTTGGCACGTTTTGAAAAGTGAAGCTAGATGCAGACCGAAAAATCGACACCACGAAGTTGTTCGATATTTACAATGCGCGCGCAAATTGACATTATTTTTGAGGTTATGGAGGTTAGATTCGTTTTGATACGTTAAAGAAGTATAACTTCTTACGTGCGTACATAAGTATACACATCAGTCTTTTTTTTTATTGAAGTTATACTTGTTTTGGCACGTTTTGGAAAGTTAAGTTAGATGCGACCGAAAAATCAACACCACGAAGTTGTCGATATTTAAAATGCGCGGTCAAACCAATTTCAAATTTACTGCATGAAGTAATTCGTAAATAAATTAATTAGATTGTATATATTAATTAAAATCTTTATCAATGGTATTTAATATCTTCATTTTATTTTATCATATTATCGTATTTTTGACAAATTTAGATGTATTATATTGGTACGCGAGATAATTGAAGTTATTGAGGTTATGTTCGTTTTGGTAAGCTAAAGAAGTATAACTTCTTACATTCGTAAATAAGTACAACACATCAGTCTTTTTTTTTGTTGAAGTTATACACTTCTTTTGGCACGTTTTGGAAAATGAAGTTAGATGCAAATAAAAAAATCAACACCACGAAGTTGTTCGATATTTACGATGCGCGCGCAAATTGAAATTATTTTTGTGGTTATGTTCGTTTTGATAAGCTAAAAAGAAGTATAACTTTTTACGTGCGTACATAAATACACACATCAGTTTTTTGTTTGTTTATTTTTCTACGTTTCATTCTAATAATCAAACTACGTGGGAACAAGTTTAGAAAAAAAGAGAGAAAATAGTATACAATATAGTAGTGTAATATAATGTAGCAAGAAATAGAATTTAGGATTTTACTAGACGATAGAAAATTTCACAAACGAATTGCAGAATCATAGAAAACTAGAGGAAGAATATTACTAATGCTTATACTTTGTCAAACGTTTTTGTCGCGTTAGAGAAAAATTTTGCACTAAAAGAAAATTTGTCTTCCCCATTTTCGAGAGTTAAAACTTTGAACGCTCTTATCTCTTTCTCTCTCTCTCTCTCTCTCTCTCTCTTTCCTTCTTTCTGATTCGAAAAGTAAAACTAGAAAAAGTTGTCTGGAAAAGTCTACGAAAGTGCGAGAAAATTGGCGTTTTCTCGAACGTCGATTGGTTGTTCGATTGAATTGTGAAAAAAATCTGGAGGAAGAAGAAATGACGAATAGGAGAAGAAAAAGAAGAAAAAAACAAACAAACAAACTAACCGAAAGATTTTATTATATATATATATATCGCGAATTTGGGATGAAAATATTGTTCACTGTATTACACTATTAACCCCTTGGCCTATAACCACGAGTCTGACTCGTGGTAAAGAATTTGTGCTATAAGCGAAAACCACGAGACCGACTCGTGGTGAGTAATTTATGCATAAGACGCCGCGTATTTTTAGAACGCGTTATTAAAACAAGCGATTGGAGTTATTCCACATCGAATATTTTTCCTTTGTATCGTAATATCAGTAATTGTGATTTTTATATTCGTTTTTAACGAAATTGCATGATCTTTTACTTTAGTTGCCCGTAAAGCTTCGTTACTTTCACACGTTTCAAATTGTTATTGATTCATTATCTACTCTTTGAAATAATAAATTATTATATTTCAACTGATCAATTGATTATGATTAAATCCCAAACGTCTTAAAATTACTATTTGTACCTAAAAATTGTTTATTTTCTTTCACAATTTCTTTCGTTTCATTGAAATATATAATATATGTCATGAAAAGTATATATTTTGCGTCAGTTCGGGTATAATAGGGCTGAACAGTTGAAGAATGGCATGGCGCGCGACGACTCTCTTGTTTATTATGGCTCGCACAATTGGCAGATGATATCGTTTAGGCCAAGGGGTTAATCAAATATTATTTTTTCGTAAAAAAAAAAAAAAAAAAGAATGTATTATTATATCCTCGAGCGAAGAAAAAATCTTCCGACGATAATACGAAACTGTGCGTTGAGCTTGAATTTCATTCGTAATCGGTTTTGCGATACACACGATCAAAATCAACCAACGGGGGTTTAATTACAAACGCAGGTAACACGATCGGAATTTCGCGGTGGTACAACACTTCGCCGCGTATTTAATTCTACCGCACATAACCGTTGTGTGTTACATTTGAAAAGGAGGGACACATCAACAGCACACACAGACACACACACACACAAGGAAAATTGATATCATTCGTTTCGCGTATCATTTTTTTATATCTCTTGTTTTTTTCTTTTTTTTACAATAAAATAACAACAAATATTAAAACAAAATAATATTATATGACTTCTCGCGCATAAATGATCATTAAAATAATATTCGATAAGATAACGAAATATTTTATTCGATAACGAGATATATGATTCTATATTCGAATGATTCGAAACAACAAAAAACGAAGTGTTAACAACGGTTTGAACATTGTTGTTGCTAGGAATTAAGAAGAAAAAAAAATTAAATAGATAGAAATAGAAAGGTTAAGAGTATTGAAGATTAAAACACACAGGGAAAACGGGTGAGTTTTCCAACGAAAGGAAAACACTGATTATTATTATCGAACCCCCTTCTTCTCTCACCATCCACCCTCCCCCCCTAACCTAAACGTTAGCTTGGATATTATTATTATTATTCATTGGCAAACCTCAAACTACTAGTTTAGTGCGTTCAGAAATTACAGTTGAGAGAAAATAATTGGGATGAGGATGAGGATGAAAATGAGGACGAATAAGAGGGGGGGGGGGGGGTAACAGATCGGGTTTAGACGGTGTCTGGTCTCGGCTAGTTTATAACAGAAAGTGGTGACGATGAAATGAGAGTTCATATCCAATGAGAGGTACACATACCGCACGTTAGTCAAATCTATTTGTACAGGATACCCTGCCCCCTCCACCTCCTCCTCCTACTGCTTGGATACGTGCTAACCAAAACTCTCATTCTATCTCTTTCTATCTATCCATATCTCTATTTGAAGCTTCAGCACCCACCTTTCAACCCACTTTGTCCCTTTTATCTAACCGAACTGTAACTTTCTCTTCGAACACCCTACTAACTCACCCTGAAACCCCTACAATACACCTATTTCCACCTATTCTTCTTCTATCGGCAACCATCCAACTGCCAGGAGGAGGAGAGGTAAGGGGACAGGAGGAAACCAATCTATTTCAATATCGAACAATCGGTTTTTTGTTGTAAATTTTGTTTGAATATAATTCCTATAAATCTTGTTTTTTTTTTATATAAATTCTATTATTACTCATACTTTATTCGTAATTGGTTTATTAATTTTATTATGATTTCATACATTTACATTTATATATACATATATATATATATATATACGTGATGATGAAGATATAAACACATGTATTTCTTTTGATTTTAATAATGTATCTAGATAATTAGATATATATATATATATTATTTCAAAAGGATTACAACAGATGATTAACTATACTGCGAGTTAATTAGAAAACAAAATTTCACGATAGTTAATTACAAAAGCGTAAAAGTATATAATGATAATGACGAATTTATTATTCTTGATAAACCCCATCCCGATGAGAGCCCATATCTCTACGAGAAAAGTTACGCTTCTTCGTTTATCAATTAAATTATTATCTATTCTTCTTCTTCTTTTCTTTTTTTTTTCTCTTCCTTTTTTGATAATAATAACAACGTAAGTAACAAAAGGGGAGAATAATCTTCGTAGTAGAAAAAAAAAAAAAAAACCAAGTTTTTCTTCTCAAAACGATTAAAATGTCTGCTGTGAAAAATTACGTTTTAAAACAATCTAACAATTATTATATCTCTTTTGTTTTTTATCTTTCTCAATCCAATTATGAAGATGATCGTTTTACAAATGAGGAGAAAAAAAAACTTTCTCCTAGAATAGGTTTCACTCTTCTAGTTTATTAACTAGATAAACCGAAATACTCACGTGCATGCGTATATATATATATATATATATGTATGTATGTCAGTGTGTGCGTGCGTGCATGTGCTTTTATACGTTTCTATGTATATGTACGTAATTAGACGAATATATAATGCATTCGATGAGAATGAAATTTGTTCATAAAGCGTCGCGAATTCGATTCCATTGAAATGGGTTTCGATGCGCACACATGGATGAATTGTTCCAACGATTATTAGTAGCACGTTTATTATGTTTATGTATATAATAACGGCGTGTGCAATTATTATCATTATTATTGAAAATTTAATATAACTATATTTTAACTCATGGAGGTATACACGGCAAGCAAAAACACTTAAAACAACGTTTCCTACGAAATCCATAAAAGAGAGTTAGCAGTCTGTTAAATGCAAACGTGTTTTCTATCTCTTTTATTCTTTCACATTAATACACCCTCTCTCTCTCTCTCTCTCTCTCTCTCTCTCTCTCTTAGGTTTGTAGGTTGCTATGCGATTTCAAATCACTCCTTTTTCTTTTCAACCGAAGCATAAAATTCTATGAAGCAAAGCAGCATGGAAAAGATGACGCTACACCAACCAACCAACCCAACCCAACCCAACCCGTGATGATATTAAAGAATTTAATGTAGCGTAATGTCTACCTTACGAACATAATAAATCATTTTCTCGGTGTAATCTCGAAAGGTCGTACTTTTTTTATCGTGACGTAAAAAAATAAGAAGTTATACTTCTTTAGCGTACCAAAACGAACATAACCTCAAAAATAACTTCAATTTGCSYGCGCATTTTWAATATCGAACAACTTCGTGGTGTCGATTTTTCGGTCACATTTTACTTCATTTTCCAAAACGTACCAAAAGAAGTATAACTTCAAAAAACTGATGTATGTAYTTATRTACGCACGTAAGAAGTTATACTTCTTTAGCGTACCAAAACGAACATAACCTCAAAAATAAYTTCAATTTGCSCGCGCATYKTAAATATCGAACAACTTCGTGGTGTCGATTTTTCGGTCACATTTTACTTCATTTTCCAAAACGTACCAAAAGAAGTATAACTTCAAAAAACTGATGTATGTAYTTATRTACGCACGTAAGAAGTTATACTTCTTTAGCGTACCAAAACGAACATAACCTCAAAAATAAYTTCAATTTGCSCGCGCATYKTAAATATCGAACAACTTCGTGGTGTCGATTTTTCGGTCACATTTTACTTCATTTTCCAAAACGTACCAAAAGAAGTATAACTTCAAAAAACTGATGTATGTAYTTATRTACGCACGTAAGAAGTTATACTTCTTTAGCGTACCAAAACGAACATAACCTCAAAAATAACTTCAATTTGCCCGCGCATTTTAAATATCGAACAACTTCGTGGTGTCGATTTTTCGATCGCATCTAACTTCACACTATCCAAAACGCGCCAAAAGAAGTATAACTTCAAAAAAAAAAGAGAGAAAGAGAGAGAAACGAAAATCTCTCATGGAAAATGTTGATTGAGAATATTTTTGAATGTCAAGAAAAAGGCAGAAAAAATATTATTCTTGGAAATATGAAAAAAAAAAAACAAAAATCTTTAATTTACCATTGAGAAAAAATGATGATTACTTTCTCGAACAACCATAACAATACTTTTGCTATGATAAACTAATCAAATGAAATTGAAAACGTATATGGAATTTCTATAATCGACGGTGGTTTACATACACGGAAATAGTGATATAATTGGAACCAAGAAAAAAAAAAGATATAACGAATCATCAAGTAAGCTAATGTATGATTAAAGTTGTAAGAAGATTTTCTTGATTTCAAATTCTAACGATATGAAAGAGAAATAGGAGCATAAAAAACAACGTTAGAGTCGATCTGTTACTTTCTCTCGTGGTCTCACATGTTCGAATACACGCATACACATAAACACATACACAACAGCAGCAACAGTAGCAGCAGACACGTACATCGTTTTGCAAGAAATATAAAAAAAAAAAACGTAGTGTTATCACTTAATTAGAATTTCTAAATCTACGCGTATTTATTTCTTCTTTTTTTTCTAATTTTATTATTATTAACGTCTAGAAACGATAAAAAAGAAAAATAATTACAAAATGTTAATAAAGATTGTCCAACATTGAAGTAATTGAATTTCTTATAACGACAAATAATAATTACGAAAATTCGTAAGTACTTCTGTTACTTTTACACGACACACCGTAGTCGAATTGTTATTATTATTATTATTATGCAACGGGGCAAACGATCTCCCAGGTGTATTTTCGACTTTCTCGAACGTTGACGAATGGTCGTTTCTGTTTCGAGATAACAAATCCTAGCTTCCGTCAAGGCTAGTTGAATAAATAACAACCTGTTCCAACTACTGGAAACACGTATACACCATAAGTATAATTATACGTTGGTTGTTAATTAAATTCCAAGGAAAGCTATGAAAAACGAAAATTAAAAGAAGAAAGAGAAGAAGGGGAGGAGGAGGAGGAGGAGAAGAAAAGAGGATCGAAAAGATAAAAGTCAACTTTCGCTTAAAAGAAAGAAGAAAAGTATAATTATCCGAGAATATCAGAAATATGCAAATTCATCTAATCGTCAACTGTGATTAGAAAGGTATCAAGGGGGAGAAGGAGGAGAAGGAGGAGGGGGAGGGGGGAGGAGATTGTTATTTATCCCACGTGGGAACATTTTACGTAAGATCACAATAAGGAAGAAATTCAATTAAGAAATAAAAAAGCAATTACATATTTATTATCTATTATGTTTTCATTAGATAGATAATAAAAAATAAATGTAAAATAATATTAAAACATATGACGATTAAATAATTGAATAGAAATCGTTAAAGAATATGAAAACATTTCTGCCGATTAAATAAACGAACGAACGAACGAACGAACGAACGAACGTATATTCGATGTAACGTCGAACACGAAATTGCCAATTTTATGGATAATTAAAAATCTTCAATATTCTGTTCGATGTTGAAAATAAATTATTGAGTGATATATGTCGAACGTTTAATCGGTTCTATGATTTAATTGCTCGTTATTTATATATACATATATATATATATATATATATATATGTTGAAGTTAATTTGTGAAATACATTAATACGTGAAACAACTAGTTATTACACATTTCGTGTAATAATTACTTTTAAGCTTAATTAGTACTACAAAATTTCTTTTTCTATTTATTATTATATAAACTATATTATTAAAGAAGATATCATTCAGATTTAAAAGTGTAGTATATTCTAATAAGTTTGTTATATCTTATATGTGCATAATAATTTTATATAATTAATATGAAAAAAGAAAATAATTAACGAATAATACAAAATTTAAAAAATGTACATTATAACAAAATATTGTTAAACGTTTGCTTGAGAAAAGAATAGTAAAGAAGAAGAAACAAAAAAAAAAGTACAACAAAATTTCAAGAATATAATAAACAAGAGGAGAAAACAATTTTTTAATTAATACCAGACATGCAAAAAAAAGAACTGCGTATATTTTATCTTCATTTCTTTTTCTTTCTGCTAACCTGCCAGTTTGCCTGCCAGTCTGTCTGTCTGTCTGTCTGTCTGTCTGTCTATCTTTAATCTTTCTTTTTTTCTCAAAACTCTGTTGTGTTTCCCGTTCATTTTTATCATAG
The DNA here is from genome assembly GCF_001313835.1 of Polistes canadensis. Classification (NCBI taxonomy): domain Eukaryota; kingdom Metazoa; phylum Arthropoda; class Insecta; order Hymenoptera; family Vespidae; genus Polistes; species Polistes canadensis. The sequence continues at coordinate 237,367 of NW_014569616.1, forward strand.
AAACATCCACCAATAACCTATCTATAAAAATAATAATAAAAACAACAACAATAATAATAATAATAATAATAATAAGAAGAAGAAGAAGAAAGTAAAAGGGAGAAAAAAAAAAAAGAAAAAAAGGCAAGAAAAAGGTTTTCGATTCGCGTTCTCGTCGTTGAGTGAGAAAGCGAAGATGCGATCGTTAGCACAAAGCACGTTGGCTGCTTTTTCTTCTTCTGCAAAGCAAAATGCAAATTGTACGAGGGGGTGGGGAAGAGTGGGAGTAGGGGGTGGAGGGAAGGAAGGACTGGGGGAAAACAACTCTGGTCGGGGCTGTTGAAAAGAGAAAGTAAATGTAGAAGTAGAAGATGAGTAGAAAAAAAAAAGTGCAGAAATAAAAAGGAAAATATTGCTTTGGTTGAGGGAGTGGGGGATGGGGAGGGCCAATTAGAGGCGACGTTGAGGATCTTTAAGGAGTCTTCTTCTTCTTCTTCTTCTTCTTCTATCTTTCTATAATGTAATTAGAAAATACTTGGTCCATCGAACGTTGATGCCTTTTCTTGCATCCGAAACTCTCAACCTATCCATCGGTTTTATTTTTTTTCTTTTTCTTCTTCCTGTATCCATTATATTTCTTTTTCATTTTATTTTTCTTTTTCTTTCTTTCTTTCTTTCTTTCTTTCTTTCTTTCATACACCTTTTACTCTTTCCTTTTACTTCTTATAATTTCTAACGCAAAATATTCTTTACCATTACTTTTTCTTTCGTTCATTTTTATATCTGTCTGTTTCTTTATTTTAAACTGCGTTCCATTAACGATACCACCCGCGTAATATTCTTCGTTAGGAAAGAAAAAGAAGAAGAAGAAGAAGAAGAAAGAGAAAAACTCAATGCTAGGAATTTCTTCTTGAATATGATAATAAATGAATAAATAAATAATATATATATATATATATATATATATATACATGTGTATCGGTGAATAATTAATATAATAAAATATTTATACGAAATATAAAATATAATGAAATGTGAGATATATGAAATGAAAAAAATATGATATAAAATAAAAATATTTACACAACAAATTATTGAAAACGAACGAATGAACGTAAGAGGGGGAGATAAATTTTCGAAATATTTTTTCGATCAGAGGATAACTTCTTTCTTTTTTTTTTTTTATATTTTCAAATCGTAAATATTTTCCATTGCTTCTTTCTTTTATTATCTTCTTTTTTCCGTCCAACTTCTTTTTTTATTTTTTTTTCATAAAATCAAACGAAAAGGATTTTTCGATCCCCCATAAAATCTAATTAACAAGCGACTGAAAAGCTCCTCCCTGCCACCCCTTTCCCTCCCCCACCCCCTCAACCCCGACAGGATCGCGTTTAGTTATACGTCAGTTTTTCAACGCGTTTACCCTTTCATCTCGTCATTTTTCGTTCGTTATAAAATAAAAATACAACGGAAGCGACAGCCGTGTGCAAGGGGGTAGGGGGTGGGAGGTGGGAGTGGTGTTACGGAATGATAGGGGGGGAGGGATGGTAAGGGACGGGGTGAAAGGCGGTGTCGTTTTCCGCATGCGATTAAACAAAGCGTAACTGTGCTGGGATATATATCCTTCTCTTTTTCACCCTTTCTCTGTCACACCTTCCACTCCCCCCCCTCCCACCTCTCTCTTTCACTCTCTCTCTCTCTCTTTCTCTATGGTGCGTACGAATGTGGTCATTTTCGCGATCTGCGTCAAATTAAACGACAATCGTGTTGACACATTAATACGTCAAGCCTCGATGGCATGGAAATGATGCAAAAATGTACCCCCTCTTCACCCACCCCTCTTCACCCCCTCTCTTTCCCCTTCCAACCAACGCGCGGTGAATAAAATGTCGCTTGACTTCGCACCAGGTACGTATATATCTGTACGAATAAAAATATATCATTCCTAACATTCTCGTTGTTACTTTTTTGTGATTTTTTTTTTTTTTTTTTTTTTTAATAACATCGATCTGCGTTTTATGCCACAACTATTCTTTCTTCCGAAACCTTCCCTCCCATCCCACAATCGCTACCACTCATGTCATAACATTTTCACGTAAATATTATTTCACCAAGTTTACTCGACACACAATTCCCTTTTTATATGTCTTCAAAAATATTCCTCGCGAATTCGTTCACAAATTTTATTTCACATCGAATAAGTAGCAAACTATTTTTCTTTTTTTTTTTTTTTAATATAAAATGTAATCATATATTATATATACACGCACGTGTGTAAAGAGAGAGAGAGAAAGAGAGAGAGCAAGAGACATAGTTATCATTAACGATCTCAGGAATTATTCTCAAGACAATAGTGTTAGATAGGTGAAGTGTAATACCTTGGAGGGACAGCACCGTTAGGGAAGAAACTTCTAGTTGTTACCAATACAACAACAACAACAACAACAACAACAACAACAACAACACACCACTAAGGAGCATCCACAATTCCATCCTTTCCAACCATTCTACTACCCCCACCCCCACGTGTTCGACTCGTACTTCTTGTTCGCGAGAGGGGGAAGAAGGGGGGAAGAGAGTATCCGATATATTCGTAGTAGAGAATAAGCCAAGTAGAAAGCAACCCCACGAACAAGAGGATGCAAGGGGATGGAAGGGGATGGAAGGAGAAGAAAGGAAATGGGAGGTATGAGTTGTGTAGGTGAACCCTGACGCAACCTGGAATAACAAAAGATTCACAATCTTCTCCGTGCGTCGACTGTTGCTGCTGCTGCTGGTGTTACTGACTGTTACTGTTCCTTTCCTCGAAAACTCGATAGTCGAATGACCATTGGGAATCGAAACTAAACTTAGTTCTATATATATTCTACGTCAGGACTCTTATTACTCTATCTTTGTCTATTTGTCTATTTATCTATCTATCTATAGGATGGATAATATTATTAATTACAACGTCAAACACACACACACAATTTTTCAAAACCATCTTTCATAGGGTTTTGTTTAGGAGGGAAGATTAAAAAAGAAAATTATTGTTTTATTACTCGGTGGTATTTAAAAAGTGTTCCAAGTATTTATAAGATGGTAAATTTTAATGACAACGTGTCAAACAATTTTTTGATATCTTTCATAGGGTTTTGTTAAGGGGGAAAAAAAAAGAAAATTATTGTTTTATTATTCGGTGGGTGTATTTAAAAAGTGTTCCAAGTATCTATAGGATGGCAAATTTGAATGACAACGTCAAACAATTTTTCAAAATCATCTTTAATAAGGTTTTGTTTAGAAAACAAAAATGATTGTTTTATTATTCGGTGATATTGTCCCCACCTTTTTTGATGCATAAATGTGTAACAAAACATTACAATTGAATTATTATTACTTTAATATATATTTTTATATTACGTTATTATTTATTTATTATATTAATAAATCAATTTAGTGCGATATTGAAAAAAGAAAATAAAATTTCTCTGTAACATAAAAATGAATCTTAGTTTTTATTTTCTAAAAATAAACTTCTTTTAAGAGTTAACACGTTGACATATAATTTTGTTAATTTCAATTGAATTATATCGTTAATTAAAAATAATAATAAAGGACAGTACTGATAAATACTGTTTCATTTTCATACTATTGTATATTTTAAAATAGTCAAATGAAAAAGGACTTCAGAAATGAGTTGAAGAACGTTTACAGAAAATGATTAATCACCTGGCAATAAACAAAAACGAATTAAATAACGAATTAGACAAAAATTTTCAATTAAGTATTATTAAATCACTAAGAAAAGTATAAAATTATCAATTAATATATCTCTATCTTTGTTTCTCTGTAATTAATAATAGGAGAAAAGTTTTCTCAAAATAACTCGATTCACGTTTAGTACGTAATACTTATCTTTCATCTCTTTTTACATTTTCATCAGTACTTTTGCATAATTTTACCATTTATCTGGTCATCTATTAAAGTATTCATTTTATTTCTACCTATATTTAATTTCACCCTTTCTCTCTACTCTCTCTCTCTCGACATAATAGATACGAAAGTTACTTTCTTTACTTCTTTTCTCTTTTTTTATTTTTTTATTAATTAAATTGAAATATGTCAACTAAACTTCCACAATTTCAGATCATTCAAGATTAATAACTATCTACATAATATAATATTTGACTCATTTAACGTAATTGCTTTGTTAAATTACTGATCGATGTACAACACATCCGTGATTTATGTTCTACACTTTTTCCTTAAGAAAAAAAAAAAAAAAAAAATTTATTGTTTCATAAAAAAGAAATAGAGAATAAAAATAAATTATTTCAAAGATGAGATATCAAATTAAAAAAATGACTTTGGGTATATTTAAAAA
>NW_014569616.1:242556-244521 GCF_001313835.1 Polistes canadensis
GTATATAATAAATATTCTTTTATATATATATAGCAAATATTTTATATTACACATAAAAGAAGGAAATATTTGTATTTATGAAAGAGAAATGACCAAATTTTTGATCAAATGTTCAACAATATCATTAATTAATTATTCTAATGAGAAAGACAAAATTTGAATGCAAATAAAACAACAGTAGAAGTAATAGTAATAGTAATAGTAATATTAGAAATGAAATTTTCTAAATTTCAACAGAAGATTTAACAATGAAAACTGACTCAATTATTATAATAAGGAAACAACACATGAGCTTTTCAAAAATTTACGTTTTCCTTTCTTCAGCATCCCCTTCTCCTTCGCTCATTCATCCAACCAACCAACCAACCAACCAACCAACCAACCAACCATTCATCCATCCCCCTAGATTTAGGAGGTTCATGTCACACGACAAGAAACTTCCTAGGTAACATCGAATGAACACGCGACATGATTACCCAGGACACGTCTTTGCTAACGTTTCCAATCTATACTACTACTTCGTCCTTTGCTTCTAGAGAATTTTAGGATGAAATATCCCTCTACGTTTGTTTCACAAAATTACCATCGAACCTTCCCCCCCCCCCCCCACCTCGCACCCAGTCCACAAACTTTGCACAACTTTGTCGAATGTCAAAATTTCATTTGCGTCTAGTTTCGTTTTTACATTTTCATTTTAATTTCATTTTCATTTCATTTCATTTAACATCTTTCCAAGAATATTAATATTCGTAGATTTATAAAAATGCAATTACATTTGAAATGATATCATATGAAAAGATTTCAATTTATAATACGACAATAATAAGTATTTTAACGAAAAATAAAAGAATAAAGTATCGTGACTGGATCAAGAATAATTGGTTTTGTTGTTGTTGTTGAAGATTTGATACATGATTAAAACGAGAGTCGGTTATACTCGCAAAAAACCGAACAGAATATGTTTCTATGAGCGTATAAATGCAAAACGATGCACTGATATGTACTGATATTCACCGATGACACGTATATATACGTGTGTACGCACACAGATTTACGTGAAAATGTTTCGCCCGGAAGAAATTTCATCAAATATCTCTCGGCAAGATAATGATCGAATGCGGTAACGCTGCCAACGGTGGGTGGGAGGGAAGGGGATGGGGAGGGGAGGGTGAGAGAGAAAGGGGGAGAAGAGGAAGAGAATTCTTTCCAATCCAAAAATATTCAACCGTCTCGAATAAATGACGCGAATAACGATGTTTTAAATAATGCGTATAATAATAACGATCGTCATGACGATGACGATGACGATGACTATGAGTATAACTATGACGACGATAATTATAATAATAATAATAATAATAATATACCGTTTTGGCATCTATTTTTCCACGCGACGAGATACGTCTCAATAAATGTTCAAACCAATCGAAGAATATCAAACCCTTTTAGTTTATCACCATCAATACAATAATAATGCAAACGCGATATTAGAATTTCTCTAACGCGTAGATATCCAATAATAATTATTTCTATAAATTTTTCTATGGAATATAATTAAATGAAACAAAAAAAATAATAATAATAAACCCCTGTAGAACCTGTACCCCTGTATCTCTGTATCTCTAACGTAGATATCCAATAATAATTTTTACTATAAATTTTTCTATGGAATATAATTAAATGAAACAAAAAAAATAATAATAATATACCCCTGTAGAACCTGTACCCCTGTAGAACCTGTACCCCTGTATCTCTGTATCTCTAAAGTAGATGTCCAATATTAATTTTTTCTATGGAATATAATTAAATGAAACAAAAAAAATAATAATAATAAACCCCTGTAGAACCTGTACCCCTGTATCTCTGTATCTGTAACGTTGATGTCCAATAATAATTATTTCTATCAATTTTTCTATGGAATAGAATTAAATGAAACAAAAAAAAAATAATAATAAATCCCTGTAG
>NW_014569616.1:244916-250936 GCF_001313835.1 Polistes canadensis
CCCCACTTCCCCAACCATTTCTAGGCAACGTAGCGTGCGGTGCGCGCACGCACGCGACGCACCACTACCACCACCTACCTACCCACCCCCCCCCCCCCTCACCTTATCCCTTTTCCGATCATAACACCTGGACATTTCCAGTCCACCGACGACATCCTTTGACCCGCCGAGCAAACGATGATACACCCTTTCCCCTTCCCCCTTTCCTCCTAGGCGCGTTACCGCTTTCAAAGCTATCTGCATATCGCGTTTACTAAAGAACTCTGACTATCCTTCTACATAAACGGACCAATGGATACATGCATACATATATATATATATGTATATATATACCTGACCCTCCTAAATAGATGACAAAGACGAACCGAACAATTTTACGAGACGAGAGATATAGTCATCATATGGACTGTTTATTATGAAAGTGGTGTAAGTTCATTTAAAAAAAAAAAAATGAAATATATCACGTAATTCGTGTTTAATTTTAATGTACATTTTTTGATGTATAATTAGTCCGCGTTTAATTTCTTAAAAAATATTCCATGTTTTGTAGAATTTAAAATTGGTCGTTAAATGAAATTGCATAATCATTGATTGTGAAAGTAGTGTAAGATCCAATTTCCATAGAAAAAAAGAAATAAATAATATAAAAAAGAATTTCTTGTATACACCACAGGAATATTATGATATTATAAAATAGTGTAAACATAATAAATTTATTTTACATGAAATTAAACGAAGGATCTAAAGAACGCAATCAAAAAACAGATAAGTAAAAACACTAATGGAGAAGATTAAAATTTATAATACTACTTCATTATTTGTGTAAACAAAATTGGATTAATATGAAGTATATTTTAAGTGATATTTGATTTTTCTAAATTGAAATTAAACGATTTTGACAATTGTCTAATTTTGAAAGTGGTGTAAGTCCATTTGCAGCTCGTAAGTATACATCAGTTTAGTAAAATACGCGTAAACAAAATTTATATAATCAAATGACATATTGATAAAACAGTAGAAACATTGCCAGACTTCAAATAATTTGCCTAAATTTTGTAATTAATAGATATGTTAACCTTTAATTTTCTCGAAACAAGAGAAAATGGACTTACACCACCACTTTCAAAATAAACGATCCATATATTTATTATATATTTTATCAATTATTTTGCATATCTACGTCAAACTCTTGTTGGCTGTAAATTTATTTTTTTTAATTATTGTTGAAGTACAATATTTTAGTGTCTTTTTTTTTCTTTTTCATTTTGTTTTTCTCCTATTATTTTTTTATTCCTATATTTTTCTACAAAGTGTAAACCAATTGCACTGGATGATTTTTTTTTTCTTCATTCATATTACCACCAACAATTCAAAACAATTTCGATTAGAAAGAATCATATACGCATTTAACAGAAAAACTCATAGTTTTATACTGCAAAGATTAAAATTGAATTTCTTTAATTTTGTTTATATCGTCTTCATAAATAAAACCTTCGAATGAAAAAATGGCTAATAATTTTAAATACAATTGTATAGAAACTTGTTGTTCTTGATATAAGAGTCAATAATATTTTCCAATTAAATAGAAAATTTGTAATTAATCGTACGCGTATGTGTTCATAAATATTTTATTTTAAATATTGAAAAAATTGTTAAGTTTTATCTTATAATAAGTATTATCGATAGAAATAGAACTTGCCATGGGGGATAATGAACAGTGGCATAGCACGAGTTACTCTTTCTCTATTACATGCACGCGTACAAATACACATACACACACGTATACGTCGTATAGGATTGTAGAATTCGGACAAATGTATTCGCATTGACATTGATAGGCGACACAGTGCAATAAAATCAATTAATTCAATGCTCGATAGATAACTTGCATCGAGAAAGAAAGAAAAAAAAGAAAAAAAAAGAATGCTTTGAAAAATTTAACCCGCGTTATAGATTACCCAACGGGGGGGGGAGGGGCGGAAGGAAGTTTGAGATAGGGAAAAGAAAAAAAGAAAAAAAATTTAGACGAGAAAATAATACTACGGGTAATTAATAATGATTGTATATTTTTGTAATAATAATCGTATATTACGAAAATTCACCGATGAGAATGATCTCGTATATAAACGATAGAAGAATGACGATAATAATAATAATATAAAAAAAGAGAGTAAAGAACATACAAATTTTTGACGTATTTTAACGTGTGATAAACAAAAATATCTTCAACGAAAATTAATTATAGTATAGTCAACAACAACAAAAACAACAAAAATTAAACTACTACTATTGTATTTTAACAGAAGGGAAATAGAATATGTGCAAATATTTTTTATATATAATATATATACGTGATATTTATTAGAATATAATATTTATATATAAATAAACAAATAAAATATTTGCAAACTTTTTCCCTATATTTAAATATATATATATATATATATATATTAAATAGTTTGTTATATCAATTTAGTATACTGCAAACGGTATTGAATATTACCTTTTATTAAACTATACCGAACCATTTGATAGAGCAATTTTCTGTATAAATGATCACATTTTCAAATACCGTATGGACGCGTTAGCTATACATACATATTAATAAACAGCAATTCCGCTGTTAATACTTTAATATTGATATAAATTATAATGAAATCATTTATTTGTCCCTGTGATGACGATGCTCGACGTTTAAAACGAAGGGTTGAAAATTATTCATTCGTAGAAACGTTTCCCTCCTATTCTCCCCGCACCTCTCTCTCTCTCTCTCTCTCTCTCTCTCTCTCTCTCTCTCTATATATATATATATATTAATGGCACATGCATTCGTTCGTTAAAAGTTTATAATTACAAGCTCGTTCAAGTAAAAGGCATCGATCGTGTGTTTAGACTTTGATACATTTTCCTCGTATCGTTTGTACAGCTTTTAAATGATATTAAAAAGCGTAGGGATATGTATAAAACGAGGGGCTGGGGGGCTGTGAAGCTGAGAGGGTGGAGAGGGGGAGGGAGGAGAAGATTCGATTGAAAATTTGCAAATGGCACACGTATAAGCGTACATTTAATATTAATATTTCGTGGGCGAGAGGGCGAGAGGGGGTGGAGGGGCGGGCGGAGGGGGTGGTAACAAGCATATTTATAATTGGATAGAAAATTGCAAAGTATGTTCATTTAAATACGATTTATTTAACTCTCTCTCTCTCTCTCTCTCTCTCTCTCTCTCTCTCTTTCTCATTCTATAAATATAAATAAAAAATTATTTATTATATTTCAATAATTATTCAATAACCATTCGCACAACCCTTTTTCTTTTTTTTTTTTTTGCTAACAAATCATTTTATCCGACATGATGAAAGAAAATCCATTATTATTGGGAGATTTGTTGTTTGAAATAAAATCAAGAATAAAATAAAATCAAGAAAGAAAGAAAAGGAGAGAGAGAGAAAGAGAGAGAGAGAAAAAAAAATGAAATTACCGACAATGGTTGGTATATAAAATATTAGATATAACGTCGTATATATCGACCATATTCCAAAATTCAAATTTATTAAACCAGTGGCAAAATTTAAAACAACAAAAGCACTTTATACGATAGGAAGGATAATCGGAATAAACGGCCAGGCCGATTGCAAGCGCAAATGAATGATTTTACCTTCGTATGTGTGTGTATACGTTATTTCCGGTAATTCACTTTCCTTTCGTTCTTTTTTTTATCTGCCTTTTTTTTTTCTTTTCTTTTTTTTTCTTCTTTTTTTTTTTTTTAATTCAAACCATAATCAAAAATGGATTTCGTTATTATCGCGCAATAAGCTTTACTTTGATACGCGATTCGCTGAGTTATATAATAGCCTCTACAACATAAAGAGAGAGAGAGAGAGAAAGAGAGAGTGAGAGTAAGTGAGAGAAGAGTTGGAAAGAGAAAATGCATTCAAATGAATATTTTGTAATTAAGAGTTACAAAAGCACTAAGTCTCTCTCATGAAACAAGCAAAAACGATTACTCGAATACCGTGTACACATACATACATACATATATATATATATATATATATATATATATATGTATGTATATATTTTTATTAAATCTTTTGACAGTTTTGAAAATCTTTATAAATCTATTTAACAGAACACGCGTATTTCGAGTGCATAAAACCTTTTTATATGTGCATACCGATGCATATGCAATGTCAAAAACTGTTATTGCCAAATCGGCAAGCACAGTGTTGTTGTATATGATTGAGCAAAGTGAAATCGCTATTGCATTCCGTTAAGCACTGACATTTAAACGTTTGTAGATTTTCCACTAAACTATTCGTCCGTAAGCATCCCTCAAAATCTCTCTCTCTCTCTCTCTCTCTATCTATCTATCTATCTATCTCAACTACCTTCTCCTTCTCCTTCTCACTCGATCACTCGCTTACTCATTCATTCTATCTTTCTCCATTTTTATTTTTTATTTTTTATTCTTTTTTTTTTTTTTGCCTATTTAATACACCCCTATAGGATACGATTCAATTTGGTACAAATAATTGAGACGATAGTCAGTCAGTCAAAATTTGATTATCAACGGAACTGATAAATTGAACGCACTTCAATCCGTTAACTGAATATTTTGTTTTTTCAATATTTTTCCTCAGTTTATACGAATATAAATAATAACAATAATAATAATAAAGATAAAGTTTACGTCGAGGGTTGTATACTCGCGTATTATTTAATATTATTACAAAATACTGATTCTTAAAAAAAAAAAAAAAAAAAAAAAAAAAAAAAGTAATTTTAAAAAAAACCCAGCAACCCGGTTAAATAATAGAAAACCATAATCACTTATTATTCCCATTATGCATGAAACACACATTTGTAAAGAATAAATATGTTTGTTATCTTAAAACTAAAGGAAGATAGAAAAAAACAACATAGAAATAGTATAATCGAGGTGAATTTGCGTAGTATAGTAATTTTCGTGATTCCTTTCCATCATCCATCTTCATCTCTATCTCCATCTCTCTCTCTCTCTCTTTCTTTCTTTCTCTCCTTTTTATTTTTTCTTCTCACCACACTTCACAACAGCTTAATCGAGAACACATTGTTCTGTAGTACAATCGAGCAAAATCAGTCGATCGCCGATAGATTCCACGTATCCTCTTTACCATCCCCCTCATCACCTCTGATAAACCCCCCCCCAATCACCACCACCCCCCAACACGAGAATCCAATACGGGGTTGTACGAACGAACAAACGAACGATACGAAGAAGGAGACGCTTCTGTATATTCTCTCAGTTACACGAAACAAAAAAAATGGAAAAGAGTGAACGATAGAAAAAAAAAAAAAAAAGAGAAAAAGAAAAATAAAACAGAGAGGGAGAGAGAGAGAGAGAGAATAAAAAAAAAAGGAAGAGGAAGAGAGATGGAAAGATCCGACGTTTTCTAAAACGTTCGTTCGTTTACCAACCAAACCCAACCACCCACTCCACACTCACCCACACACCATTTGCCTCGGGGTTTCGCGATCATCATCGATGTACGTTTCAACGTGTACCTTCTTTATATGTATGTTAGAGTAATTGACCGTCCGAGAATTCGGTACGTGAATTTAACGTGAACGAAACGATCGTTATGCAAACGATATTCTACCGTTACTCGTTCGAGTACAAGAGAGAGAGAGAGAGAGAGAGAGAGAGAGAGAGAGAGAGAGAGAGAGAGAGAGAGTACTGCTCTTCTATCACCCACCCATCCCCCTCTTCTCCTACCGTGTACCTACTTCTACTCGCATTTGCTAGATATACAGTCGAAGGTACATTAATAGTTAACTTAGATTAACGTCCTTCTCCTGAACTATCCTTTCCTACCTTTTTTCTTTCCTTTCTTCCTTATGTTATCGAAACTAAAAATATTCATACGAAAATGAACGATTAAATATATTCGTTTGATGATTCAGTTTGCACTAATGCAATTTGTCCTAATTATATATTTTAATTATCGTATTATGCTAAATACTTTCGTTTAAAAATAAAC